>NW_028263370.1:22248163-22318163 GCF_051168715.1 Poecilia mexicana | reverse complement strand
CAGCTCTACACCACCCAGCTCTACATCACCCAGCTCTACACCACCCAGCTCTACACCACCCAGTTCTCCACCACCCAGTTCTCCACCACCCAGCTCTACACCACCCAGCTCTACATCACCCAGCTCTACATCACCCAGCTCTACATTACATCACCCAGCTCTACACCACCCAGCTCTACATTACATCACCCAGCTCTACATTACATCACCCAGCTCTACATTACACCACCCAGCTCTACATTACATCACCCAGCTCTACATTACATCACCCAGCTCTACATCACCCAGCTCTACATTACATCACCCAGCTCTACACCACCCAGCTCTATATTACACCACCCAGCTCTATATTACATCACCCAGCTCTATACCACCCAGCTCTACATTACATCACCCTGCTCTACATCACCCAGCTCTACATTACACCACCCAGCTCTACATTACATCACCCAGCTCTACATTACACCACCCAGCTCTACACCACCCAGCTCTACATTACATCACCCAGCTCTACATTACACCACCCAGCTCTACACCACCCAGCTCTACACCACCCAGCTCTATATTACATCACCCAGCTCTATACCACCCAGCTCTATTACATCACCCAGCTCTACATTACACCACCCAGCTCTACATTACATCACCCAGCTCTACATTACACCACCCAGCTCTACATTACATCACCCAGCTCTACATTACACCACCCAGCTCTACATTACACCACCCAGCTCTACATTACACCACCCAGCTCTACATTACACCACCCAGCTCTACATTACATCACCCAGCTCTACATTACACCACCCAGCTCTACATTACATCACCCAGCTCTACATTACATCACCCAGCTCTACATTACACCACCCAGCTCTACACCACCCAGCTCTACACCACCCAGCTCTATATTACATCACCCAGCTCTATACCACCCAGCTCTATTACATCACCCAGCTCTACATTACACCACCCAGCTCTACATTACATCACCCAGCTCTACATTACACCACCCAGCTCTACATTACATCACCCAGCTCTACATTACACCACCCAGCTCTACATCACCCAGTTCTACACCACCCAGCTCTACATTACATCACCCAGCTCTACATTACACCACCCAGCTCTACACCACCCAGCTCTACATTACATCACCCAGCTCTACATTACACCACCCAGCTCTACATTACACCACCCAGCTCTACATTACACCACCCAGCTCTACACCACCCAGCTCTACATTACACCACCCAGCTCTACATTACACCACCCAGCTCTACACCACCCAGCTCTACATTACACCACCCAGCTCTACATTACATCACCCAGCTCTACATTACACCACCCAGCTCTACATTACACCACCCAGCTCTACACCACCCAGCTCTACATTACACCACCCAGCTCTACATTACATCACCCAGCTCTACATTACACCACCCAGCTCTACATTACATCACCCAGCTCTACATTACACCACCCAGCTCTACATTACATCACCCAGTTCTACATCACCCAGTTCTACACCACCCAGTTCTACACCACCCAGCTCTACATTACATCACCCAGCTCTACATTACATCACCCAGTTCTACACCACCCAGTTCTACACCACCCAGCTCTACATTACATCACCCAGCTCTACATTACACCACCCAGCTCTACATTACACCACCCAGCTCTACATCACCCAGTTCTACACCACCCAGTTCTACACCACCCAGCTCTACATTACATCACCCAGCTCTACATTACATCACCCAGTTCTACACCACCCAGTTCTACACCACCCAGCTCTACATCACATCACTATTGAAAACCAGTCAATTTTATTCGTATAGGATATTTCATCAACAAGGCAGTTCAAAGTGCTTTACATCATAAAAACACAAAAACAAAACATCACAGAAACGTCATAAAGTCAGAAGTTGGATAATAAACATCATCAACATCATTAATGCACATCAAATATGTTGATTCAGTTATGATGGTTCAAAGGCAAAACTAAACAGGTGGGTCTTTACTCTTGATTTAAATTAACTCAGTGTTTTGGCTGTTTGGCAGTTTTTTGGAAGTTTGTTCCAGATTTGTGGCACATAAAAGAAACATAAATAGTTGTGACATTATTTTGGCTATAATTATTTATCAAATTTTGAAAGTTTGTGTGATAAACTGGTTTTCTGCTGATTGTTTTATTTTCTTATTGGACTCAGTTGCTTCCTCTGCGGTATCTTTTTTTCCTCTGCTTCACAGTTTTGCATTCTGCTGTTTTTCTTTTCCTCCGTCTGCTGCAGAAAGTGTCAGGGCAGCAGCAGGAGATTAAGAGGCTGCTGCTGAAGAAGACGGTGACGGACGAGCAGGACGGCGCTTTAACGAAGGAGTTGACAACGCTGCGTGCCGAGTTGGACAACAAGAATCGGCAACTGGAGGTGGGTGGAACAGATTTCCTGTGGCAGCGCGGGCCCCCAGGACCAAAGTCTCTGTTTGGAGTGTACCTTGAATGCAGCACGAAGCCCCCAGGCCTCTGAATCATTTAGAGGACAGCAAGGATTGTCTCACAGCCTGGAAACACAGAATACTTAACAGTTCAAAGTCTGACTGTGATCGAATAAAGTAACCAAAGGAAAGCTGGGTTTTAACTCACATATAAATATTTGATGCTTCCTTCAGTTGGGGAAATTGAAAAGCATGCACGCCACGATGTGACTTCTCCCTAATTATGCTTCTGTGGGACACGGTTATGATTAATTAATAGCGAAGCGGTCCTCACATGGTCTTGGTGGGGTCTCCTGGCGAGATATAGTGGGGGACATCATCAAAGGATACCTGGGCTGAGTCTAATGGGTTTTGTTGCAAACACCGTTCTCATTATAAGCTGTCATTAAAGCTGACAGACTGGCCCTTGTACCCGCATGAGCTGAGCTCCTGCAGCACGTCTCGGCCCATACCAACCAACACCTGGTCACGAGGGTCCAGTCGTACCGCACAGATGACCTTGGCTAATCAGCAGCCCATGCAGGGGCCTCCTGCAGCAAAGCCTCTGCTGTTTATGTATTCATTTCAGACTCAACCCCATGGGCCGCTGCTCCTTTTCTCCCTCTGCAGGGCTTCTTCTCTCAGCTTCAACCGCTACTTTTTCTGTGTTTTTTCTTTTCCTGCTTTTGTCACTGTTGTTTTTTTTTGTCTGCTTTGACCTGCACACACACATGTTGGTGTTTTTATGTAGGAAATGAGGACGGAGCAGAGAAAAAAGGAAGAGGAGGAGCAGCGGGTGGTGCGCGCTCTGGAGGAGGAGAAAGAGGGATTAAGGTCCCGCTGCGATGCCCTGAGCGCTGACCTGCAGGAGAAACGGAGGCAGGCCGACAGCCAGCGAGGCGAGAGGGACGCCGCCCAGGCCAGACTAAAGGTTCCCAACACAGGGACAAGTCCTCTCCGAAACACGCAGACCTTGAACTCTCTGGTCCCTCACACCCTCAGCTTGTGAACGTAACACCATCCTCCTATCAAAGTATAGATATAAATATGCAGGGAGCGCTTTCAGACAAGTGGAAAAATATGTTTTTACATGGAGGAGACAGTTTCTCCTGGGTTTGAGGTGAAAAATGATCTGAGTTAACCTAAGATTTGATCAAGTTGACGGCCAGCTCTGGTTCTCGAGTTTATGCTATTGTTTCAGGGATTTTGTGTTGATTTATATATATACACACACACACACACACACAAGCTATCATCATGCTTAAACACTCTTCAACTCTTAACACCTGAAGTGCATTAAGGGGTAAATGTTGTTTTCAACCAATTAAAAGTTAAGGAATTCTTAAAGTTTTACATTTATTCCTGCAGCTTGTTGCTTAAATACATATATTTCAGTTCTTTGAAACACTCAGATTAAGTTTAATCTGGTGAGGATTTACAACTAAATCCATCAATAGTTGAAACCAGATTATCAATGTATAAAGTGACACATTTAGTGTTTTCTGCACTGTCTGAAATTAAATCAAACGAAACGCTTCAGTTTTTGACCATGAATCCTGTTTTTCATTTTCCATTTTTTTCTTCTCTTATTTTTTTCTTTTAAACTTTTTCCCCCCTTTATTAAGTTTTAGGCTTTTCCCCCTTTGTTCAGCCATTATATTGTTCAATAAAAGACTTAAAAAAATGTACTGAACTTGCAGAAGCCCTAATTATGGATAGATTATGTAACAGATAAATTATTGTGCTTATAACTATCAGGTTTCTAAGTTGGAAAAAGTTTTTTAAATGCATTTTGCTCTCCTCCACCAGGCTCTGGAGAAGGAGCTGCAGCGTGTTTGTCAGGAGCTTCCTAAACTGAAGGCGCACAGCGCCGTTTTGGCTGCAAAGCTTTCTTCCAAAGAGACGGAGTTAGCTGCAAAACAAGATCGACTTGAACAAATACAGTGAGTTGAAATCAGCTGAAAAAACCCCGTCTGATGTTGTGAACCAAGGTGCCACTAGAGGTAGCCTGATGGGTAATTTTATCAGGTGAAGGAGGCGTAGTGTAAATGGAGCATATATGCTGTGAGGTTTGGGGTGACACACATTCCTTCATCTCCGGCTCACCTAAAGCCATTTGATAAGCCCTGCATAGTGGATGTGCTTTAAAGCAGGGAAGAAGGGAAACGGGGCAGGCTTTCACTAAGCTTTAGTCGATATTATAGAAACTGACAGAACTGTAGGAGCTTTAATGGTAATCTCTGTGTTTTTTTCTTTTTACTGCTTCTCAGTTTTAATGCCAGAGGCACCCTGACATGTCAGTCACATTCTGATGTTTGCATGAGGTCTTCTGCTGACCTCATTAGTATCCAGAATGATTCACAGCTCATCAGCGCTGCTGCGTTAGGAAGCTGAAGGACTGCTGTGAAAACATATTCAGATATGTTATCAAATTTGTCTTTTACTCTGAATTATGTTTTAAATCAATAAGCAAGAAACCAACGTTAAGTTTCAATAAACGTTTAACTCATTAAGACGGTTTTTATACATTTAGTCAGTGTTTTTCAAAAAGGGGCCTCAAAGAGTTGGAGAGAAGATGAAAAAAATCACACATTTAAATGTTTTATGAATGCAATTTTATTAAAATATAAGTTAAAATAATTGATTGGATATGGAAATAGAAGATAGAAATAGCCTTTATTGTCCCAAAGTGGGGAAATTCAGGAAAACGTGACTTGCGATGTTTTTCTTTGTCATTGGCTGCCAGTTAAAATTATCAAGTTTTTTTGCTCCTGAAGCTAGAAATGGAAAAATTTCTGACAAGAAAAAGACAGATATTTCCTGCTGCAAAAAACTAAACTGTGGAGATTAAATCAAATTTGATGGGATTACTATACAAATATTACATATTTACATAAAGTTTATCTCATAATTTATTCAACATCAGATTATTTCCTGATAAAAATGTTCCACTACAGAACTCCTCGCCAACTAAAATCAGAAGGGATGAGGCAACATTTATGCTAATTAAATGTAATAATTATTTAATAGTAAGTAAAAGTGAGAAGAAAAAGTCAAATTGAATGTCTCTACATTTTTCATAGCATTGTCTGCAGGCTGATGCCCTTTGGGAGCCATGGCCTGATTAAAGTTTGGGAATTCCTGCATTAAGTTGCAAACCTTGACCTGTAATTCCTGCATAAAGCAGCAGAGGTAACATTAGTGATCCAGTTTGACTGTGTGTCACTTTGTGTTTGTGTCTGCAGGCGTGATTTTGCTGAAGTCCAGGGTTTGTACAAGCAAAGCACGGAGCACGCAGCCGAACAGAGCCACCTGATCAAGCAGCTGGAGGGACTCAACCTGGACACCCAGAGGGTCCTGAGGAACCAGGAGGAGGCGCACACGGCCGACGCCACTTCCTACCAAGGGGTATCCACACTCCTCTGACTTTCTGTGGAACCTCTAATTACATCTGAATACGATTTAATACAGTTTGTTCTTAAATATCCTGATCATAAATTTTACGGACGTTCAGGATGGCTGTGCTGAACTATGAGCCCGTTTTCAGTTCTCATTGTCTTGGTTTTGTTGTAAGGAGTTCTTGTGATGCAGAAATTTAAAGGTGTTTTTTGTGAATGTCCAAAGGTTGGAGACCATCGCATGACATCATCATGTTTCTTCTTCTCAGAGATTTTTCCTCACAATGAAACCGTCCTCCAGCTCTCATTTATCTCCTCAGAGAATCGATGCTGCATATTTCACCATGCAGTGCCTCTAGCAGCAGCACTCTGTAGGAATAATACCTCCGTTCAGCTGAAAATAACATGTTTTACATGCCTTAGTAAAGCACGGCAGAAACCTTATCACTGCATCGCTGCAGTCATTTAGCAGAAGACACCCTTGACACAACCTTGGATCAATAGGATAGTTAATATTTTTCAACTTAGATATTTTATGTAACTCTTCTAAAATACTTCATGAAAATCCCACAAAGGGAGCTATAAAGTTTCAACAGTACCAACTGGACAAAATGTACAATATGGCCCCATTAAGCCGGGATCAGAACATTTTGTTTCAGCTCTTAGGATTCTCGTGTCCTGGATAGGCTTGTCGCAATGAGCAATAAATCAGTTGATCATAATAAATTAAAACAAGCTCAATAATTTCCACTTGATGTATCATTTCTCTCTTTTCTCTCTTTTTTTCCTGGATTACTAAAGTCTTCAGTCTGGCTCTTTGGTCTCAGTTAACTCTTTTTATGAACCACTATTTTGTTTGCAGAGACTTCATAGTTCATTTTAGTTGTTGTTTCTGTTGTTTTGTTTGTTTGGACATTTAAAATGTCTTCCAGTTTCAGTGTTAAATGTTCCAGGAAGATTGGTTACTGTGACTGGTTTAAGACTGGTTTCTCTATTTAACAGCCCAGTTCCTGCTGCCTGCATCACTAGGACACAGTTTAGCTTGATCTTTCTCTGTTTTATCCGTTTTAATACTCGATTCTCCAGATTTTACCTCATGTATCAGTTAATACCAGTAGTAAAATACAACATGGCCCATAATAAGTGTCATCTTTTATGTAACATGTGATCACTGACGGTCCGTCATCTCCTGTTTGCTGCCAGCTGTACAGAGAGCTGAGTCAGTGCTACCAGGCCCTGGTGTCCAGCGAGGCTAAGCTGCGGCAGAGTCACCAGGAGCTCAGCACCCAGGTGGTCCAGAAAGACGAGCAGATCTCCGAACTGCAGGCTCAGCTGCAGAAACAACAGGAACAAATCCAGCTGCTGCTGCAGCAGCAGCAGCACACGCAGCCTGCAGCTCTCTCACCAAACAGACAAACCAACCTCAAGGTAAACTCCCAGCTGACTGCTTATTGTCTCCCACACAGACACCAACCGCACTGTGATGTGATCAGCTACACACAGGGGTGGGCATTTATCAGATCGTTTTTGGAACCATCCAGAAATCAGACGGGTGACTAAATTAAGAAGGTATGAAGCAGGATTTATGCTAAACGAGCAAAATATTTGAAAGGTTGATGTTTTTTTTTACATATTTATATGTATATACTTTGCAAAGGGGGTCCCCGGCTAAATGTTTGGGAATCTAAGATTTTATTGTAACTGTCAGATCAGCCAGGTTACTGATGTCTGAATCGGGTATAAGGTGGATTAGCGTGTACTGTAAGAACCGACCCACCCAGCATGGCCTGTAGTGGTGGTCCATGACTCAGAATCATCTTTTGATATTACACTGGCTCACCCTTGATCTCTCCGTCTCCCTTTGCACCGCTGTCTTTTATGTCAGTTATCTGATCCTCTCTCCCTCTCAGACCCAAACACACACCGACTCTCTGATTTACCTACTTTATCAATCTTCTTTATCTCAAACCACCCAAGTAACTTTAAGTCCTTTTAACACGCTCTGGTCAGAAACGACGTGCAGAAAAGAGGTGGAGAGAGGTGATTTAATTGGAGGCCAGTAATGTTCTTGAAGATGATGTTAGAGTTACAATTCTACATCTGTCAGTCAGCGGGAGTTTGACTTCAGTTCAGCACCTTTGAACAGTCACCCTGAGGCGATAGAGACCTTTAATAGCGTTTAATGATATGGTGATCGGCGCACCTGCTTTAGCAACACTGCTGTTACACTTTGACAGTTTGGGAGGGTTTTTTATCGTTTGGCTAAAGTTTCAGCTCAACAAAGACTCCAGCTTGGGAGGAATCAAGATTACTAATGTCAGATCAGAATTACTTTACTTCCCTCTCATATCATTCAAACATCTTTTAGGGTCATTGTGGATGGCCGTTAGTCTGTCACAATAAATTAATAAATCAATCGCATGATGAATTAAAATTACTTCGATCTCTTCCATTCTGATGATATTTTTTGAAGGGCAATTTTGTCTGCAGAGACTAAATCCATTTCATTTACGGTTTTGGTGTTTTTTGGTCATTTTATTTATTTTGGATATTTAAAATATCTTCCACTGTTAAATTTTCATTACAAAATTAAACTTTATTGATATTTAGGAGGCATAATTGCAATCTTATGATATTATTATTATTATATTACTTGAAAAGATTCTAAAAACATTATTGTTTATCAGAGTAATTTCTGGGACAATTTGTGCTGCAAAAATTTATCATGACATGTCTAGATGATGCTGTGGGCAGGAAGGATTTCCAGTTGCAGTCAGTCTTGCTACAAATCTGAAGGGTCCTCTGACTGAAGACTGTTGCTGTAATTTCTGGGCATTTTTCCTTGCATGGAGAAGAGAGAGAGGGTTTAGAAGATGAGCTCCAGAAACTGTAAAAGGAAAAGAAGAGATGTTGATGGCGGTGTGCTGCAGCCTTCAAAATGATCAACCAGCTGAGCGGGCTGAAAACAAATCCAGCACAATAATGAGTCAAATAACAAAATCTAACAGTATGAGGTAAACATACAGAGACAAATGCAATAAACTGAAAAATGTTGGGTTAGAATCAGAATAAATCAATCTGGCAATAAACTGTTTCTGTGCCGTAACTACAAAAATGGCTGAATAGGGTGGAGTGTGACGCTCTTTGACCAGGAGGAGGCGGGGCTTGTAGTGCCTCATTTGCATTTAAAGAGACGACACCAAAACGACACACCTCAGATCAGGGTAGAAAAGGGACCCGTAGAGCTACAAAAATTAGGAATTCAGACCAAAGCATTGCAGTTCAGCTTTGTGCAGACCAAAACTGAATGATCTGAATATGAAAACTAGCCCATGATTATTCTAAATGTGGTACAAATTTTGCACGAGATTTCCCACATCGCATATGTGCGTCCTGCTAGCTAACAGTTATTTATTGCATAAAATTGAGAGGATGCAAGCAGAAAACACTCAAGTCTAAATCAAGAATCTTAAAAACCCCCTGCAACATTTAAACATTGCTACCAGTGACAACAGAGCACAAATTCTGATTATTTTACTTATTTTTTTACATAATTTTCAGAAGTATAAACAGGGTTAGGGTAAAGACCACAGACGTAGCTTACTGAAGGCTGCAGTTTGCAGAAGTTGTCTCCTAATCTGCTCTAACTTGATTCAGTTTGAACCTATCTCAGCTTAAGATAACATTTTCCAGGAGTCGTGCAATATCTCTCCCTCCACAGA
The DNA here is from genome assembly GCF_051168715.1 of Poecilia mexicana. Classification (NCBI taxonomy): domain Eukaryota; kingdom Metazoa; phylum Chordata; class Actinopteri; order Cyprinodontiformes; family Poeciliidae; genus Poecilia; species Poecilia mexicana. The sequence continues at coordinate 22,308,568 of NW_028263370.1, read as the reverse complement.
CAGTAATTATTTAATTTGATCATCGGTTGATATTTCCTGAAATTGCTGCCCCCAGACTGTGGAAGTCAAAAGATATCAGCTCAAATGTTAAGTGAGTTACAATCACCGTATCTCACTTAACCCGGTTAATTAAACCAGCAGTAAAGTCTAAATGGTTCATTTAGTCAGTAATTAAATACAGTTCTGCAGCGTTCCCTCAGTAATTAATACTACAGTACATTTAGAGGAGATGCAGATAGTGCTCTGTGTGTGGATGTGTGTATGAATGGTGGGTAAGCTTGGGCATACATGTATGCTAATACAACGAGTTTCCAGTGGAGCTAATTCAGTCTAATTAGCACCTTTACTCTGATACCCCTAAATAAAATCTAGTCAATCCCAGATTCTGTGATCACGGAATCTCAACAGATCAACACATTTTTTCACGCTTTACGTTTGAATCACTTCATCACTTGGTTTAAGTGATTCTAATTCCCATCTGCAGGTGGCAGTATTTCTTACTTTTACTGTACTGCTGCCTCAGCCTCTCTTGACATTCAGTTATACTCTGCGATAGATAAGGCAAGGAACAAAAAGCACAAGTTCTTTAAAGAATGAAAGTGTTTGTGCCCAGTCTTTCTGCTTGTTATTTCCTCATGTTTTTTCTGTTATATTTGAGTATAGGAAAAACATATTGCAAAACTCCTTGCAAATATTTCTGAAGTAGCATCACAAAATAAGTCATTTTCACTTCAAAAATAAAATCACAAAAGCAGTCGCGATTGGTGCAACCGGCAGCCTTTAGAAGGCATCTAAATGGCATTGAGCATAAATAGGGTGTTCACACCACAATGATGCATGGTGGTGGGAGCATCATGCTGTGATTGGCATCTCAAAGACTCGACTAATACCTGAACTATGACCCCAAATGCCAGAGGAGTTGAGAAGGAGGCTTCATGGATGCAGAGCAGTGAGAGAAGGAGGAAGCTTAACCATCTCTTCCATCCACCAAAATCCATCCAGACAATCCTGGAGTGCTGGCTTGATTCTTTCATGCATGTTTGAGAAATTATTTAATCTCCATGGCAACCATCCAGCTGTGCCAAACGCATGGTTGGACTTTGCTCCGCTTTTGAGGCACAGCTCCACCTCTGCGCTGCAGGTTTTCTGCCTCACAGAGCAGACCTCTGCCTCTGGCTCCTTCAGACTAGCCAGCACCAATTAGCGAACACCTGGTGGAACTGAGCATCTGCTGAGCTCCTTATAGGAGCTACTTCTCAGCCCAATGCTGGTTGCTAAAGGGTTAATAGAGGAGCCATATTGTGATGACTTTGAGATGGTGGCGTTTCAGAAAGAGCAGGAGTTTTTAAAGAGAGGGGCCAAATTTCAAGGCATTAAATTACAAAGGTACCTGATTGTGCTAGAAAATGGCACTATGTGCCTGGAAAACACATAATAATACTCCTTCAAATAAGTCTGTGGTTGTAGCACGACAAGTTGACGAGGCTTGAATCTTGTAACAGACTGTTTGAGTTTGCCACCTTTTACACACAGTGGTGTAATTTAAAATGAATCACCAGCCGACCTCTTATCTGGTCTTCAGTAGGTAACAATTTTCTTCTCTATATTTTTGTTGCTAGGGCTAGAAAGCTAATCTTTGTAATACGTTAGTTATTATAAATATAAAGTTTGTAATTGTGAGTTAGTAACAGTTTAGACATGCTGTCAGCCTGATTTAGATTTTTATTATTTTTTATCTTTTTTTTTTTATATCAAAGCAAACGCATCAGGTATGCCAAGGTAAAGCTCTGAGTCGGGAAGGCTTTCTGTTTCCCTCCCTGTAATTTCACTGACAGATTGTATGCATGCCGGCCTGGTCCGCACGGGCGCCCGTCTCACTAAAGGTGCGTCTATCCGAGCGCATAATCGCAGATTCTTTCACAACTTCCCTGCGAACACCTGTTAAATTTCCAATGCTCAGGTTGTTAGGGCAGATTCCATTTTAATTTTAAATGTTTTCGGCGAGAGTTACATTGGAGGTGATCAAAGTGGTGATCACAACAGGAGCACAGGCGGGAGACGCAGCGCTCATTTAAATACGCACCAGAGCGACTGCTTTGAACACCCCTCCCACAGTAAAACCAGTCGAGGAGGAGGAGGAGGGTGGGAGCGAGGAAGAACACCCATTGTGGATTATATTTACATGTTGTGCACAGATATTACCTGTCTTTTTTTGTTTTTAATTATACTGTTACAGGAACTTTAATAAGACTAGCAACACTTAAAGTTCTGCTGAAACAAAGAGGGCTGTGTAAACAGATTAAAGGGGCATGATAAAAATAAAAAGGATGGATAGCCTGAATGAACAGTTCCTAACTGCCTCCCAAACTGCATCAAAAGTATTTACAGTTGTCTGATTCTTGGCTGCTAACAGGTCTGAGCGGTGATTAAAGACGAACATTAGAATCCATTACAGACCTTGGGCCTTTTGGATGTAGCACCAGGCTGAATGAGCGCTACGCTGGTAATAGTGTGGGCAGTCGTTCAAATCTCTCCGAGGTTCTCACCATTCCTGCAACAGGAAATACAGCAGGCCAGGCATTCAGTTCACCAAGAAAACTAGCTTCTACAAATCATTTCTTAACCAATTACAGTTTTATTATTGTTTCAAAAATGTTTTATGAAGTCTTAATATAGATTAATATCTATATCTTAATATAGATTAAGACTTCATAAACCTGTTTGGTCCATCCGATAGGATTGGATGGTTTTTACTAGCTGATACTAATTTCAAGGTTTCTCTGAGGTGTGAAGAGACATTTCTTACTTCCTTTGAAAGACTATAACACAAAGAGATTCATTTTTTATTAAGACTGTTTTAATTCACCAATAAATGATATAAGAATTGTAAATTAATGAAAAAGTGGGAGGTTCTGTGATATAAACTGTAGTTATGTATACAGCAGAAAATAAATACAATATCTACCAATAACAATATCTACCAATAACCTATCTTATTGGTAGATAACCCATCTTATCTACCAATCTAAGATTGGTAGATAAGATGGGTTATCTACCAATAACCTATCTTATTGGTAGATAACCAATAAGATAGGTTATCTTATTGGCTGTTAAATGGAGCCAATAAGACAACGCTCCATTTAACAGCGATGTCAGTTTAACAAACATTAAACTGACATCGTTGTTAAAATTGTTAATTTAACAGCGATGTCGGTTACAAATGACGAATTTGGAGTTACATTCGGCCATCTTGGATTTTCTTTTTTGAGAGGGAAGTAGGGATGCTCCATATATCACCGTTAACATCAGTATCGCCTGATATTTGTAATTTAACAAATTGGCCCAATAAGCAAAACTGAGCCGATATAAGATACCAGTATTTATTTTAACTTGTTGATGTGTTTTTGGTGTTGAAACTGTAACGAAATATATATAATATGGGTAAATATTGATTATCGGCCATAACAACAGTATTAATGTTGGATATGGTTGAATATTGGTGTGGCTCTCTGGGGAAATGCATGAAAACTGCGTCATCGGTGTGCTGTGGTGGCGCGGAGGTTAAACACAACCCACATATGGAGGTGTTAGTCCTCCATGTGGCTGTCGCAGGTTCGATTCCCGGCCTGGTGACCTTTGCCCCATGTCTTCTCTCATTATCCACTTTCCTGTTAGTTCACTATCAAATAAAGGCCACTAGAGCCGATAAAACATTAAAAATAAAACAACTGCATTATCCAGTGAAGCTTACGGAACTTTAAAGAATTTTTAAATTGGATTCGGCACAAAAACAAAACAAAACAAAAAACCTGTAATCAGTGCGTTTCTACTTGTTTTTCTCTAAAGAATATGATTATCATCTCATTAATATATTGGTAACTATGACAAATAATTAGAACCGGGCAACTAATTAATAGTATACATTAACCATATTTTATGTTAAACAGATTTAGCTAGTGTTTAATTTCTTTATTTTTATCAGTCCTGGTTCCAGTAAATAACATGATGAGCAGAAGTTTAGGTGTGTGTTTGAAGCCGGGCCTTCGTCCAGAGCAGGAGACACACCAACGGCGCGGACGCCAGCGGTGTGTTTTACAAACTCAACAGCTCTCATTAGATGAGAGCCTCCGTGTAGCACAGGCCGCCTCATTAATGAAGCACAGCCATGTGCTGCCGCTGCCGCCGCCGCCGCAGAGCGCCGCGCTCACTCGTTAAAGCAAAGCCGAGCGGGTCAAACAAACTGCGTGGGAGGACTCCGGGCTGCTGCGTACACACAGAAAACATCCAACGCCCCGCGTGCTGTCCCTTCCCACCACGCAACCGGTTAACGCCGACGCTCATGCATTTATTCACACGCACATTCTTTGAAGAAACACCAGCATGAATACGAAGTGCAGCGGATCTGGTCGGGAGCAGGAACCCCGTCGCCCTCGCTCCTCAGGTCCATCCAATCTCTACTGTCACTCCGCTCATTTCTGCAGAGCTGATTGAGCGAGTGTGTGTGTGTGTGTGTGTGTGTGTGTGTGTGTGTGTGTGGTGCAGGGAGAAGGGTTTGCCTCCTGATTATAGCTGCTCCATAATTAACAGTGATCAGATTTGTTTTGTGGCATAAATGGTGCATGTGTAGAACATTAGGCCTGGCAAGTCTCATTTCGGATTCAGCTCAGGGGCTCGGCAGCAGACGGGTCACGAGCTTCAGGGAGCACAATCACCAGCCTCGCTCCATATGGTCTCGCTTGCCGCAGCCTCACCAGCGAGGGCCGCGAGTGCCAGACAAGATCCCCCAAGAACCTAATCGTGTTCAGTAATTACCGAGACCGGCTTTTTCTCTCACACTCATCCTCCTTTTCAGTCCTTTTTTTCCCGTCTTGCACCTGCATATCCTCTTCTTTTAATTTCAATCACATCCTCTCCCCTGTCTGATAGTTGGATTCTGTTTGTATTTTCCTTTTTCATGTCTCTTCCTCCCTCAGTTAAGTTTCAAAATCGGCATGTGAAGAAAGACTGAATCCGGAAAAGTCAGACACCCCCACATTAGTTAATTTCTAAATTGCTTTATGTGGCTGATGCTGAAAAAGCCCACTTGGTCCTGCTGCCTGCCTGGAAATTATAAATAATTGTAACAGATGCGCCAATATGGCCGGCCTCCAATAAACGAGGCCCCAGATAATTTGACCAGCCCCCTTTGACAGGCCAATTTAATAAAACATGAACAAAATCTTCCTCACTAATAATTTATCATCCCCTCTCCTCCCATTTGGTTAGAGTTGATTACCCTGGCAGTTAACAAGGTCACGCCCAGATGCCAGGTTTCTGATAATACAATCAGGACTTGTTGGAGAGAAAAGGTGATGACATCCTGCACAGCTTTCTTCACGACCAACTATAGCGCGTTATGAATGCCTTTGTTTGTCTACAAACTTTTATTTTGATGTGTTGCTGACGGCAACGCACATTTTCCTTTATGACTTTCACACTTTGTTTTTTTTTTTAATCAAGCGCTTAAGAAAAAACAGATGTTAATATTTCTAGGTGATGGAGTAGAGACTATTCACACATGAATAAATGTAAAAAATGTTTCCAAAATCTACAAACTTTGTCAAACATTAAAGTAGAATGAAATTTGTAAAATTTGTTAGATTTTTTTTTTTTATGCAGCCCAATTTTTTAAACCAAATTGAGCAGCATGGTGGTGCATTTACAGCACATGTGTCAAACTCAAGGCCCGTGAGCCACATGTGGCCCGCCATGTCTTTTTATAGGCCGATGATTGACTTAAAATGTTTTGAGCACAAATTGACTACAAACTTACATCTCCCACAATTTATTCCGATTGTTACCAGCCAACATTACGGCTTCTCGCCACTAGAGAGCAGCAGAGTCACCTCAAGCTGCTTATTGATTTTCCCAGCGAATAAAACTGAGACATCGACAAGCTAACATCAAAACGTCAAAGAAAAGAAAATCGATTTACAAGTAAGACTGTGAATGAAGATGTGTGTGAGTTGGTGTCAGGGCGGCAGGTGGCGCTAGACCTTTTTTGTTATCCGTTATCTTGACCGACAACATAAAAAAAAATCGGTCATGTATTATTTTTATCCTTGAAATTACAATCATATTAACATCGGATATTTAGTCGCATTTTATGCAGTTTAGTTAATATTCACCGTGAATCCAGATCCCATCACAGATTAAGCAGATAAATGCATCTACATCTAAGCGACTTTACTTAAATTAGCATCACTTCAACCGCTGTGGTCTGAACGCACTTCCTCCTGGTTCCCATCTGCAGAAAAATCTGCGCTAATTCATCAGTCTGTTGGATCTGTCTGATCCAAACGGATCAACTGAACTCTGAGTGTTTTACCCTGAGCGGTCTGGTGTGCGCTTTTATCAGGATTTTTTTTTTTTTTTTTTTGCGTTGTTTCGCTTCTCCGAAACGGACAGATGTTGCGTCTGCAGCTCCTCCAAAGCGCCGCTCTCCTGGGTAACGTGAACCCAGAAGGCTCAGATAAACTACCGGCTCCTCAAATGGATTAACACAACGTTCCATTCTCTTTAGTTTTCCCTGGTCTGTAATGGAGACTTGAATTTATCGTGTGAAATGGCTTCAATACATTTTTTGATCCCAGGCTTAGTTTATGGACTGAACAGACAAACGGTTACCATTGTACATTTCAACTGTTGATTTTATTTTTGAACCATTTTTTTTTTTAAAAGTGTTGATTTTATTTTTGAACTATTTGTATTGATTTTGTTTTTGAACCATTTTATTTTGAAGTGTTTTTAATTTTCAGGTGTTTTTATTTTTGAACCATTTGTATTGATTTTGTTTTTGAAACATTTTTTTTATTTTGAAGTGTTTTTAATTTTTGGACCATTTTAATTTTGAGGTGTTGATTTTATTTTTGAACCCTTATTTATTTTGAAGTGTTGATTTTATTTTTGAACACTTATTTATTTTGAAGTGTTGATTGTCTGAAAGACCTTACACATGAATTGCCCCATACGGGGTTTGAACCAACAACCTCAGCATTACCAGCACGGTGCTCTAACCTGCTGAGCTAACTCACCTACCTTACAAACTGTTGGGTTTCCATGGATTTAAGAAGAACTTACATGATCTTACCACAATGAAGATTTGATAAAAGTGCTTATATTCGAATGTTTTTCAAAACAACATACATAATATTTATTTTCCAGAGATTTTGTATTTTAATGTGTTAATTTTATTTTTGAACCATTCTTTATTTGTAAGTATTCATTTTATTTTATAGCCATTTAGCCAAGTCTCTGTAGAACCATTTGTCTCTGCTAATGACATTTTCAATACAATTTTTTGATCCAAGGCTTAATTTATGGACTGTAATGTGAAATTAGGTACAAGTATAAGTCTGACAGTTTGCTCACCAAGTTACTGTGCTCTCTGAGAGGATCTGTGGTATAAGTATTTGACATTGTTCCATGCCCATTGTTGACGTTAGTCTCTAACAAAATTTGGATCATATACCAGGAACAGTGGAAAGAGCATGAGATGCTGTAGTGTAGTGGTTATCACGTTTGCTTAACACGCAAAAGGTCTGTGGTTCAAAACCAGACAGAAACAGATTTTGCATGTTGTATTTATCACAGGTGTTTACTAAAGGTCAACAAGGGATCTGTGGTGTCATGGTCTGTACTCTGAATCCAGACATCTGAGTGCAAGCCTTAGTTGAAATTTTCATGCGTTGCATCTCACATCATCAACTTTGGAACCTCAAACTGAAACAAAGCAGAGAAGTTCAGTTCCTGTAGTGTAGTGGTTATCACGTTTGCTTTACACGCAAAAGGTCTCTGGTTCGAAACCAGACAGAAATGGTTTTTGTAGGTTATGCATCTCTTGGGGTGCAGTGAGACAACAAGAGCCTTCCTCTGTGGTGATGGTTCATTTGCCAGTCGGCTTCTTTGAAATCAAAGCTACTTTACTTCAATTACCAATTGGCAGTTCTATGGTGTAACGCACGTGTCAAACTCAAGGCCACATGTGGCCCCCCAGCATTTTATAGGCCAATGATTGACTTAAAAAACGTTTTGAGCACAACTTGACTACAAACTACATCTCCCACAATGCATTCCGATTGTTACCAGCCAACATTGCGGCTTCTCGCCACTAGAGAGCAGCAGAATCACCTCAAGCTGCTTATTGATTTTCCCAGCGAATAAAACTGAGACATCAACAAGCTAAGATCAAAACGTCCAAGAAAAGAAAAATCGATTTACAAGTAAGACTGTGAATGAAGATGTGTGTGAGTTGGTATCAGGGCGGCAGGTGGCGCTAGACCTTTTTTGTTATCCTTAGTTTGACCGACAACATAAAAAAAATCGGTCATGTGCTATTTTTATCCGTGAAATTACAATCATATTAACATCGGATATTTAGTCGCATTTTATGCGGTTTAGTTAATATTCACCGTGAATCCAGATCCCATCACAGATTAAGCAGATAAATGCATCTACATCTAAGCGACTTTACTTAAATTAGCATCACTTCAACCGCTGTGGTCTGAACGCACTTCCTCCTGGTTCCCATCTGCAGAAAAATCTGCGCTAATTCATCAGTCTGTTGGATCTGTCTGATCCAAACAGATCAACTGAACTCTGTGAGTATTTTACCCTGAGCGGTCCGGTGTGAGCTTTTACCAGGATTTTTTTTTCTTTTGCGTGGTTTCGCTTCTCCGAAACGGACAGATGTTACGTCTGCAGCTCCTCCAAAGCGCCGCTCTCCTGGGTAACGTGAACCCAGAAGGCTCCATTTGTTAAATCCGCTGGATGAGTTACTTCCAGCGGTTTCTAAGTCTTCGCAGTCCGCAGTGGTTGAGCAGCGGACTGCGCATGTTACAGTCTAATTAACTTCTGCATCGTCATTTATTTCCTCCAGATAAACTGCCGGCTCCTCAAATGGATTAACACAACGTTGCATTCTCTTTAGTTTTCTCTGGTCTGTAATGGAGACTGGAATTTAACGGCCATTTCAACCAAAGGTTTGTAATGCGCTTCCTAACCAGACGCTCCAAAGCGTCCGGTCCATAACTCTTCAACACGCTGTCAGCTCCCGATCAGAAAGACGCATTTAGTTCAGAGACCATGAGATGATATTCAGAAAGAATTTTTTTTAAATTAATTGATTTCAGTTGCCTCTTAGACTAAATCTTTGCATAAAGTCTATAATGTCTGGCCATGTAACTTGTTTTTATCATTTGTTTGCTTACCTTTAAACATTGATTTAAATATTGTAATTTTTAAACTGAGCAGTAATTTTACATCCATGGAAACTCAAATGTAATATTTAAAACTTCAATACATAAAATCAGTTATTTAACAATATGAGGTGTTTAATGTATTTTTAACATTGTATTTTCATACATTTATGCTAGGGCTGCCCAAGTCTAGTTTTCCAGAGCTACCATCTGCAGCTTAAGATGGTTCCTTCTTTAACACACCTGGACCATTGACTCATTATAAGCCTCTACAGACCTGAATGAGGGAAGTCAGCCTTTTGTCTGGGGTGTTTTAGCAGGGATGCACTCCTGATTTGTACCGTCAATGTGGCCCGTTGAGGGGGGCAAATATGCTGAAGTGGCCCTCGGTGAAATTGAGTTTGACACCCCTGGCATAAAACATGCCCACAGATTTCTGACCAATCACACAACACTTTGCACAGAGAAATGGTTCGATCTGAGAAGAGGAGGACGACACCTTCCTGCGAACCAAATGGCACAATTCTCATTGCGTGATTACATCAATGAGAGCTGATGGCGATGCTTCAGGGAAAACTTGGGAGGACCTTCAGGGCATGGAGTATACGGGAGAGAGAAACACACACAGATTTCACTCACCAACTTTTGGATGTCAAACTGAAAATCTTGCAACACCTCTTGAGGTCAAATGTGAGTTCAGAGAAATCAAACATGACTGACTGGGATGAAGCAATGGCGATAGTTTCTGGAATGTATTTAACAAAAACAAATAAACAAAAACAATACAAAGACTTCACCAACGTCGACCGACCTTTTGGGACAGCAGTTCTGTCTTTTGTATTTTGGATTCCTCTCCGTGTTTCCATCACTTCGCTTCCTGATTGGCTACGAGTCGCATTCAACAGGCTGCAGCGTTCCTGGGAAACACCAACAAGACAATCCAACATATTGATTATCCCTGATTTTATATCGAAATGGTCCTAATGTCGTTCTGAGTGGACCAGATCTCTTTCAACACACAGCAGGAAAATCTCTTAAGACTATCTTTAGGACCGTCACAATAATCAGAGTGTTTTTAAGAATGTTGGAAGTGAAAAATCGGGACAAAAATCTTGCCATGTGATTCAGGGATTACACATATTTCTCTCAGACTTTGTTTTAGTTTCCAGTTTCCACAAGTAGTAAACTATAGTATTTAATTTTATTAAAGAGAAGTTGAAACCGCCTGTCTGAATGTTTTGCTAATATAAAGGTCACAGCCTCTGTTTTCTTCCAGCAATTCGCCGCTGCTCCGTCCGATCGGGCCTCCACTCAGAGTTCAGATCCAAGGCCAGAGGACAGACATTTCCCTCAGCGATCCCCCAGCAGTGTGAAAAGACTGCAGGTAGGCCAACGAACACCACCGACAATTACAGCAAAGGCAGCACGTGGCTGAGCATGCCCACGCCATTTGCTCAGATTAGATCAAAGCCGTAGCAGAGGGATGGAAAGAGAACGGTCTGTTGAGACAGAGCCATGTGATTCATCAGATCCAGTCCAGGACAACCTTTGTCCCGGACTTCCCACACACACACACACACACACACACACACACACACACACACACACACACACACACACACACACACACACACACACACACACACACACACACACACACACACACACACACACACACACACACTCGGAGGCCCCTCCTACTGTGACCAGGCCGGCGTGTGCTGCTGGTTTCACGCATGCCTTGGGCTCAGACACCAGCTAATTTACCGCTTCAGCAGTACATTATGAGCGAGAAGAGAAGCTTTTGATCTTCTCAGTATCCCTTTCATAAGTTTGGCAGGACAAGTTTCTAGATGGCCTCACTCACTAAGGGATGGCCTTAAGAAACAGTGCCTGATTTATTCACATGTCCTCATTATGTCTTAAATGAAGCACCTCTCTACTTGTTTTTACATGAGGAATATAATGATACTGCTTCTCCTACAAGGTTCTGCTGGAAACTCCTGCACATCTGATCTTTAGGAACTCGGGCACAAAGATGATATTTTAATTTACTGCAACTGCTTTCAATCAGAAGAGATTGTATTTTAGTGAGATTTCCTGTTACGTTTTCATAAATCCTACTACTTTCTCTTGAGTTCTTCCAGTTGTGACTTTGCTTTGTGAAAAAATGTGTGCTTTTTATTTATTTTTATTACTTTTGTGCAGATTTATACAACTTTTATATTCCCTGAGAGAACAGAACTATTTTAAGTGCTCCCCACTGACCCATGACATGCTGCCGCAGACATAAAGAAGTCCGCAGATGACGGTGACCCGAGTTTCTGAAAGCTGGAGAGGGAAAGAGGGAGCGTGAAGAAAGGAAGTTGATAAAATGTTTCATCTCCAGTGACACTGAGCCCTTCTGAAGAACAGCTTCACCTCTGCTTGCTTGTAAACTGTTTAGCTTTAGACCTTTTTTCCGTGTTTCTTCATTGTTCGCCCCACGCAGATTGATCTGCGCGACCCTGTGTTGTTTATGCATCCGTTACCCGATTCTAAGCCCGGGTCAGGTCATGACCAGAACCAGTGTTTATCTGAAGAACAGAGGCCAGACCTTTTTTTTTCTTTCCTGTCTGCCTTGTGGAGCTCAAAGCATCACAGCTCAGTCACCCATCAGTGCTGCCCTGTCATATTTCGGCAAACCTGCTGGAGCGTTTCAGTCCCGATTCTTCTGTTTAGTTTTTATTATTTTATCACATTTAAACGTTTCAGATCGCCACATTTGAAAGCCAGACAAAACAGCTTAGTAAATGCAAAATGTTTTCAATGATTTCTTCATTGTTGCAAACTGGAAGCCCTGAACATAGAAAAAAAATGTATTCAATCTTTTAGAAAAGTATTTTGGAGATTTTTTATTTTTTTGTAAGGTTTTTTGAACATGTAGTATTAATACAACATAAACATGTTCAATTTTGCATTTTGTCAAAGTCTTGCACAAAAATTATGCACCATATTCATGTATTCATTTATCTAAAATAAAGGCCTTAAATCTCTTAAATTTATACAAAAAATGTAAATACATTGGCTGTAAATATATTAATCCCAAGTCTTTAGTTTTGCTATTGCATAACTATTAAATCTCATGTATTCTATGAATTAATTTTTTTCCTTGCTGAATTTTTCTGTCAAGCAAAGGTTTGACTGGGTTAAGGCTACTGCTAACTAGCTTAAAATGTATGTTTTCTTTTTGTAAATTTAACATCTTGATGTAGGTCTTAAATTTCATTCATAGTGGTCTTAAAAAGTCTTAAATTTGAGTTGGTGCATCCTGCAGAAACCCTGATTTATACACATTTTCTTGACATTATAATGATCACAAGAGAAATCAGAAGACATTTTACTAACTACTTTTTGATTATTCTGGTACACTGAATCTCAGAGACCTTCAGAGGCAGGTTTTCCATGGTATGATCATGTTTTGTGAAATTAAATGCAAATTTCCTGTCCAATAACATTCCAAGACTGAACAGTGTAGTTCAGTCTTTTAGTTTGGTTTAAAAAAATAAAATAAAACAGTAGAAAAATCAACATTTGTACTTTTCCTTTGTTTGAAATATAGATGTGATATTTCAACACTGGGTCTTACTTGGCTTACTTAAAAAAGGCCATTGAAGCAAACCTTTCCCAATGTAAGAAGATAAAAGCTTGAATTAAGCTCAACTTTTGGAAAACTGAGTCAAATACCGCCAGGCCTGATAAATCAAAAATTAATTCAATAGAACCTGTCTGACAACACGAAGTAGACATCTATCAGCCTGGAAAGGATCACAAAGGATTTTTCTACGACTTTGAGACTCCAAAGAGCTACAGTAGGAAACATTATCCACAAATGGAAAACACAAGAAATGAATGGTGAACATTCCCAGAAGTGGTTGGCCATCAACATTTGGCAACTCAAATCTGCCAAAAAATATCTTGATGACCAACAAATCTATTGGGAAATATTCTGTGGATGGACGACACAAAAGTGAAAACTTTTGGAAAATGTCAAACATGTTAGTGGTAGTGTGACGGTTCAGACCAGAACATGAAACAATGAATTCTCCTCTCTACCGTGCTCTCTCAGAAATGACAAAAGGAAGTGGTATAGTCAAAGTTTTAGATCTAATGGAGATGCCATGGGCTGACTTCAAGCAAAATCCCCATAAATGTTGAATAAAATAAAACAATTCAGCAAAGACACCAATAAACACTGGTTGGCTCTTAACTTGCACCATTACTTAAAAACAGTTTTGTGTATTTACTCCAGTTGTCTGTGTCTGCAAATAAAATTTCTTTGTTCTGAAACATGTAACCGAAAACAAAGTCAGATTACATCTGTACAGGGTCAAAGACTTTTTACACCGCAGAACCACGCTGCATAAAAACTCTCCTAGACTTTATAATTGGTCATCTCTTCTTTAAAGATTAGGTTTGGATTTTCTTTCCTGGCGTCTGTGTTTTCCCTGTTGTACTTGAAGGCTAAGCCAGTTGGCCCGCCACTTGTCAGGAATATGCAGATCAATCTGCTAATTGGTTGCATGAAGTCATTAAGTCAGAACACATGGTTGGTACCCACGCAGGCATGTTCGCAGAACCTGGCACTGCAGGTCACCAGAGTCAACTTCTGGTACATTCCCAAACATTATGAAAATCAGCGTTATACAAAGATATTTTAAAAAGAAATGCTGAAACAGTAACACCTGATTTAACAAATACAGTCTTGTTATTAGAAAATCTACAATTTTCACTTCTTGTTGAACCATAAATAAGGAATCCAATTTATGGTATTGTTATACATGAGGGTTTAGTTACATACTGGACTTGTAGTCAGTTCAGCCTTTTACCAAACTGGACCCTACTTTCCATATCAAACAATGTAGTTAAGTTCAGGTGATTATTGAAACAGGTTAAAAAGATTTCTGTTTGTGGAATCAGAACAGCTTCACTGGCCAGGATTATGTGCACAAACAAGAAATTTAACCATGTACAGACATAAACATTAACAGATAGCCAGGCATTAACTGCAAATAAATAAGCTTTAGGGGAATTATGTTGTTGACTTTGCAGCAACAGTGGAGAGGAAATATTCCCTTTAACAAGAAGAAACCTCCAGCAGAAGCAGAACCAGGTTCAGTGTGAGCGGCCAGGGAATGCACACAAAAAAATCCAGGAGTACTTTCCATCTGAAAGAAAAGTAAAACATTAATGGAAATGGTAGCTCTATTAGTGGCTTCATTTAGGAGAGAGACGCATCTAAACGCATCGGTAAATGATTTGTAATAGAGCCACCAGGTTTCTGCTAATTGCTGCTGGCTAGTCTGAAGGAGCCGAGTGGGGAAGGGCTTGAAGGTGGAATAACTTTGAAGAACCTGGAGGTTTGAAAACTTTTGCAGGCCGCTGTATTTCTCCACCACAGTGGTGATGAAGAATCCACTGCCTCTTTCTGCTCAGTAACTTTAAGAACTTTGAAGCTTTGATTTAAACCCGATTCTGGCCGACGAGTTGAACTTGTACACAATCTCATCGTTAACCTCCTCACTTTCTCCTCTGCTCCTCATCCTCTTCTGCCCAAGGACTGTTGGGCATTTAGTCGCATTGCATATTTTAGCCTGCCATCTGGTCAGCCCTCCTTGGCACCGCATGGGGCCTCCCATCCTCTCATATTCATATTCCACTAGCATATTGTTCCCACTGCTTTTGTACAGCACGGCCCCAGCGCTTCTCCGTTTCTTTATTTATTTCTGCAGAAGAGACTGGCTAGTGAACCGCACCCCCCTCCTAATCGGCAGCTCTTCCAGTTGTCCTATCAAGTGTAACCTGGAGGCCCCTCGTAGAGCAATTAGAGCGGCCTCCCTGCCCACCTCTTGTAATGAAGCCCAGCACATTCTGGAATCTATAGCCCCTTTAGTCTCCCCTAATGGGACATCATTATTGTCAAAGAAACAATGTAAATGGAAATGAACATACTCATTAGCCAGTTGCAGGGAGAAACCTTCGCCGCTCTCAGCTTGCAACTGCTGCCTCCAAACACGCAGACACATACACACAGATGTGCGCCGACTGCTGCACCGGCTCCCCTCGCTCCTCTGGCAGCGTGTTTGTTTGTGCGTGTGTGCGTTACGGGCGCCGGGCGATGTTCGCCTTTTCCTCGAGGTGAGAAGGGAACGGGATGAACGCAGATGATTCTGTTATTGGCATTCACTCAGCGTTTCCACACATGTTAATTGCTGCATGGGTTGGTGGATGTCTTTGTAAGTGAAGTTTTCAGCTCACTGCTTCCTGTGCTCGCCTTCTCCCAGGGTGCACCTGTGCAGCGGTCCAGGTCTCTGTCCCCAGCCGGCAGCGTGGGGTTGGGAAGTGGGAGGAGGATCGAAGCAGAACAAAGAATTCGAGACCTGGAGGAGCTGCTGCAACTCAAGGTAACCACTGACTAAATATTTTAGCACAAGCAGCTCTGTGCAAAAAGTCCGGAGGCATTAAAGCGCCCCTAAACGCAGGGGATGAACCAGCGCTGCGTTGACACATAGCAGCGAATTATAAAAATAAAAAAATAAAAATAGGATCTTTGTTACCAGTGAGCTAAGGAAACTCAACAGAACGCATCGAGTCATTGACTGAGAGCATTCACTCCTCCTTTTCCCATCCAGACTTTGTGGCAGGACTTGAAAAGCGCAGTTCATCGCCGGTCCCAGAGCTTTAAGGGTTCTGCCAGGAAGAACGGAGTAAAATTTTACCATTAAGGGCCCTATTCTCAAAGAGTCGCTCCTAGCTTAGCTTCAGAGGGATTCAGAGAGCGACTGTGAATCGACACAGCTTCCCTTTTTAGTGAGGAAGTGAGGTTGACCCTGCTGCTGCTAGGCCACATGTGGCGGCTCTTTAATCAGTCCAGTTTATCTGTACAGCGCATTTTAGCAGCAAGGCAGGTCAAAGCCCTTTACATCACAAAAACATAAAAATAAAAAGCCATAAAAAAGTCACCAGTTTGAGAAACTAATAACATTATATTATATTAAGTTCCATAATCAAAATCGTCAATACACATCAGATATGTTGATCAATGATCCAGTGATTCTGGGTCGAAAGCTTTAAACAGGTTGGTTTTTAGCTTTCTATACAGTTTTGGTTTAATTGCAGTGATTTCAGTAAATGGAATGTTTCAGAGTCTGTCTACTGCAGTTAATGATTTATTAAATTAGTTTGCGATTATTTCAATAATCGATTAATCACAATTAATCTGTTTAATCGTTTCATCCCTAATCCAGAGTGACGGTTTAGGGAGATGACAAGAGAAAAGCTCGTCCAGTGAAAGTAGAAGCAGCAGCATGTTTTTATCCTCCTTTAGCAAATAATTGCTTTCTTAACCTTCAGCTCTTCCTCTCATCAACTCCTATACTCAGTTTTTGTCTTTTACAGTCTAACAGTTTGATTTCCGTACTTGTAATTGCAGCACAGGACATTTCCCTGTTTTTATTTCAACTCTCTGGTTCTTCATCCTCTCCACCTTCGCAGCTGGACAGTGACTGACTGATTAAACAAAGGTCGTCTTCGCTCTGAGCACAATCCTCAGAAATACATCAGGCATCATTTCCTTGTCAGATGAGAAGCACCTGAATTACATCACCAGCAGACAGCTAATGCCCAATGTAAATTCAGCCAGCATGCATGACTGTCTTGGTTAATGGTGCCATTTAGTTGTCGACCAGTTGAAGAGCGTTTAGTGAAGGCATGCACAGAAAAATGTAACCGCATTAATGAGGGCATTAGTTCAGGGTGGGATTAAGAGGTTTTGTCCTTTTAGCTGGTATCTTGTCGGCTCTTTTCTCATTTCTCATCTTTTTGCATCGGATCCGGTTGCCGACACGTCGACCTCGGCTATTAACAGGAGACAAACAAACACTTCTCTTAACACTCACTTCTTTTTTTATGTCTCCTTTCCTTCAGTTTAAAGTGAAAAGTACTTGTTTGAGTGTAATTATTTTTCGGCTTGATCGTCCACGGGTGTGCATCGATCGGAGGGCGAGGGTCTGATGACCAGAGCGCAGCGGCCCGGGGGAGTTCAGTTAGGAGCCTGGGAAGCCATGATGTGGCTAATGCCCTGCCACTTGCTTACTCCCAGCCCTGCAGTGCTCCGGCCTGGCCCCTTTCATTAGAGCCTTGTTTTTGAAAGCGGGGGGGCAGATGTCCTTTGTGAATAATCCACACTGGGGAAAAATCCATACTTGTCACATTGTCAGCGTAGATGCACATTGCATGTTGTTGTGTGTCCGGCGCATGTTTGTGTGCTCTCTCTGTTCTCTTTGTCCTTGTTAATAATAACAGGGCTGAGGGCTTGCATTTCCCTCTCTGCAGGGTAGCCGTGTCATATCAGCAGTAAACAAGCTCCTTCCCCTTCAGAAAGCTCTCGACAACTCTCGCCAGCCCTGGCCACTCAAGCAGAAACCTGTCCTGCACTCCTCCGCTCACTTTTCCTTTTCTCTCTCCCTCTTCCGTTTCTAATTTCTCTGTTTTCCGTCTTACTCTTTCCTCCACTTTTATGAGCCGACTTTCCCCGCTCCTTTACTCTCCCCTCAGCTCTGTCATGTAGGCTGAAAGTATTTTCTCGGTTGCCCTCGTTGTTAAGGTCAGCGTGATGGGGAGGAGGGGGAACGCTGACAAGAAAAATCCATACGTTGTCTTCTCACGCTCCTTCTGCAGCGCAGGAGCCCGAACTTGGAGCGATTTTAATAGCTGTCAACAACAATGTCAGCATCAGAACCGCTGCCCTTCCAGGGCATCAGCTTGTAACTCCACTACATTTCTCTGATTGTTTAAAGTGTGCATACCAGCCGTGTTTTAGTTTCTCTGCTTAAACCCCCCTAAACTACAGGTTTTCGACTAGATAGTTTGGTAGACTCAGTTCGATTGGGGACAAAATCTGCAACATTTGTTATATTTTCAGCTGCTGCATTTTGCTTTACACTGAACTTCAACAACCTGTTCGCCTCCTCGCCTGTGGGGGCACTGCACCAGGAAACGACAGAAAAGCCTCTGAAGAAGACACTGAGCGCATCTTCTTTCATCAGGAAATCTAAACAAAAATGTAGTGGCATTAGATTTTAGCAGCTGGAGGATTTCTGACATTTCATGTAAAACCATGAGCCGTATCTTCTGCTAGTCTGGTGCGTTTATTTTGATTGTATTTACCCATAATGCCTAATGTTATAGTCCACTTCCTGCTTTTAGAGTGGTGTTTGGTCTACCTGGCATTGACATACATTCTGGATCAGTGGTAGGTGTGTGATTGATTCTTCAGGCAGAACTGTAAAGACAATATTGCTGTAATCAATGCAACTAAAGATAAACGCATTGCTGACTTTCTTTAGATCTTGCTGCGACATCAGTCCTTCAAATCTGGAAATGTTCTTCAGGTGATAAAAGGCTGACTTTGTAATTGGCTTTATGTGTTTCTGGTCAAACAAGACATTGACATCGAAAAAAAAGTCTAATTTTCTTTGGACTTTAGAGCTACTTATTGTTGCTCTGACATTAAATCCCTGTTTGTGGTTGAAATGAGCCAAGATGTAAAACAGTTAAATGCTTCCCAGAGTTCCTGTACATGGTTCAAATTGAAAGCTTTGCTGTTTTTATCTTCCTGAAAGCAGCAGACCTTTGTGTTTGCAGAGCGGCGAGAACGAGGAGCTAAGGAAGGCTCACGATAAACGCCGTGAACGTCTGTGTCTGGTCCAAACCAACTACAAGACCATCCGAGATCAGATGAAGGAGATGGAGAAATCACGTGGCTTGTGAGTACGAAGTTCAGCTCAGCATCTGGAAGGTCTCATTACCCAGAGGTGACAGAAACATTAACACTGGTCCCAACACAATGCAACAAGAATGACTTCTGGTTCAACCCAGCAGAAACACCTAACTCACTCTACCTTCACCTTCACAAATTGTCTTAGGGCCCATTTCTCTCCACAAGCTGTCTGACAAGACTGCAGTGCTGGATTTAGGAAAGTAGGAGGAATTCTTCCTCTTGCCTTTGAAAAGCTCAGAGGTTTTAAGGCCAGTCAATTTGGTGCGTTTTGTGCCGAGCGTATGTGTGCTTCTGCGTCTCTCCTCCCTCAGCGTTCATTAAGATGTGAGAGCCAGAGGCTGGAGGTGTCTGGTCCTGGGGGTGCAAGGTGTTTGAGAAGGCCTGCGGAGGGCGGGGGAAGGAGGCTAGACGGCCATTTCCTGCTTCAACCTGTTATCTCCTGCAGGAACCACAGGATTTATTTTACACAAAAGTGGAAAATATTCTGCAAAATGTCATTAACATATGGTCTCATTTTCTCTTTTGTCTCCATGTCTTTTCTCACTTTTTTTCCTTTTTTTTCCTCTCTGCAACCCGTCGTCACAGAGACCATTTAAAGTGTAGGTAAAGATGTGTATATTTGGTGGCCACGAGGGAGCCAAGTGTTAACTTTGTCAGCTGTTTTCTCTCCGGGTTAATTAAAGAAAACAGCGGTGCAATGTGAGCCCGTGTGAAAGTGCAGCCAGCGAGAGAAGCACGTTCAGCCCTGGGCTTGACTCGGCTCATGTTGGCTCACTGCAGCTCTTAGCATGTGTCTGAGACAGAGACGTAGGGGGAACGTCAACGCCAGGAACACTGCCGCTGCACGTTTTAGCAGGTTATCACAGCAACGGTTAAGAGCGAACACTATCTCTGATGAAGTGAAAGTAAAACATTACTTTTCTCTGTGTTTTTATTTACGTGTATGGAAGGTTTTGGGGTTTGCTGTCAGTGTTTCTGTATTTCCAAACTGCTTTGACGTGATATTGATATATTAGGCAGCTTTGCCCTTTTCAGTCAGAACCTTCCATGGCAGCAGCCACTCACTCCGTGTTATGATCTTGGCATTCATTTGGCATTAAGCCACATTCTTAAACAGCCATTAAACCCACTGGGGTGATGCTAGCCTGAATGAGAGACAATAGAAAATGATTTAAAAACTCCCATTAGTGTGAGGAAATCAGGGCCCTAACAAGTCAGTGGGGATCGGCACACAGTCTCATTGCATTTTGAGCTTGTTAGGGATCTTCCTGTAGCTTCCCTGCTGTGTTGTTGCCTTTTTGGAAAGATGCTCAAGAGTTGATTTTGTTCCCCTTTTTGTTCTGTGCAGGACTGAAAGTAGAAACTGTTGCTGCTGTCGCTTGTGGGAAGGTTTGAGCAGATAGTTAGGCCTCTCTGTGTTTGACAAATGGATTTACTCGTCACTCTTCAGGAACCCAGTTATACGGTACTAAAACTGCAAAGCTGATACAGAGACTGAAAACAAGGTTTGTTGGTTTGATAGCATTTTCATTTTCAAGACAGATACTTAGAGTTCTGATTAAAAAAATATTATATTTTCATTTTAACGTTTGTTCTGATTGATTCGTTTGAAGACTTTGGTTAATCATTTCTTTGGTTAAGGCGTTTTATTTTTGACAATTATTTCTTCTTTATTTAGAAATGTTTTTGCCCTTCCCTGTTTAGCTTCTGTTATGATTCATGACGAGGTATTTGTTTTTTATTGTTGTTTTTTGTTTACAACTCTGCTTCCCAGAAATTTAGCTGTTCGCATCTCATGACCGTCATGAGCCTGTCATACAGTAACCGCCTTCAGTCAGAGGCCTCTTTAGATTGGCTGCAGGACTGACTGCTACTGGAGATCCTTTCTCCCCACAGCATCAACCTCCATACTTGGATGACATGAGTTTTGACAACACTTAATTTCCCTTCTGGGTGAAAAAAGTGTTTTTGGGTTTAACTGAATATATGAAAGTATATTCCTTGATTTGGTTGTGCTGTTAATTGAGAAATTGCTTTTTTTAAGTGTAGACATATATCTGCTCCATACAGATGTATTCAGCAGCAGCCCTGTTCAGGTTCTGAGTTTCTGGTGATCATATTTTCTTTGGTAATCAGCTGCAGTCAGCTTGGTAACATGCCTTAACCCCTGAGCAGATGAGTAAACATGCGCCTCATTTCTGCTCTGCTTATTTTGCCTCAGCGTTTAATCCTTGATGAACTCGTGTACTTCTGGATTTTCACTGCAGAAATTCGTACCTGCAGTAAGTTGGAAATGCATCTCGACTGCTGTTCCTGCCTCTTTGTTCTCGTTTTATTTCATTTTGCCTTTGAGTTTTCTTTCCTGAAGTTTTGATGTCTTCCATGTTGTACCTGGATGTTTTGCTTTTTCAAACTTCCCATTTCCTCTGGACTTACTCCAAATTTTTGACCCAGTTTTGACCCATGCGAATGAGACCAATCAACATCAGCCACACTCTTTGTTGAGTTGTCGTCTTGAAGGTATTCTGATAGTTTACAATCCCTAAACCTGTACAGGTATTTGGTTTTTTTTAAAATACAGAAATATATCTGCTTTGACAACACGAGTAACTGCAGTTACCAGCCTGGAAACACATATCAGGAATCAGAAATAATACCAATGGTCTTATCAGCATGCATGCAGTGTGCGGTGGGCCAGTCCCACTGAAACCACCCTGCCATTTACTATTACTGTATCACCAGATTTCCTCGAAATAACATGAAGGAGAGAGAAAAATCAAGTTCTTATTTATATTAAATAAGTTTTTTTTAATCAGACTGGGGATGATGAGGGTGAGCAAATAAAATTAAAGGTTATTAAAGCATCCGCACACTGATCAAAGTTGCGCCCATAAACAGATTCCCCCTGTTTCAGAGCAATTAGCCGCAGCAGCGTGGAAAAGTTCTTTCTATCTCCTCCTGCTTAATAATGGAAACTGGGCGGCCATGAGGGAACGAGCTCCGAGGCCAGAGAAAGATCGCTCTCTCCTGGCTCCGTGTTCAACAGCTTTAAGGCGCACTGTAAACAGATTACAGTTCCTACAGATCTACCGTCAGTTAGGAATGCTTTGTGCATATTCCCTAATAACTGCCGTTGTTCCATTAGAAGTCACACAGAAAGAATTAAAACAGAGCTGTGAATAAATTATCATTTACTTTCACAACAGCAGGTGGTCTCGATACTTTTAAAGCTCTATCCTCCATCAACGGGTTTCTCTGTAAATGTGTTTCTAATGAGGCTGTTCACATAAAATCCTCACAAAATGGCCATTCTCATAATTAAAACCAAACAAACATGTGTGTAATAAAGAGGAATGACAAAGGGATTAAGTCTTGAACACGCTTACTGACCTGCAGGCATTGCTACTCTGATTTTAAACCTTTCTATCAGGGTTAGTGTAGCTTTTTAGTTATTGGCATCCACCACTGTCTAAAACCACGTTAGTGTCAAACGTTCGACTATAAGAAGTGTTGTAGTATGATATGCGAGATAAACATCCTGACTGGATGTTCTCACCTTCTGAGTGTGAAGTTGCTGTGGGTTGGTGTCCATTTGTCCTCTCTGCATGGTGCATCCAAACTGTCTCACATGAGAAGACTGTGTTTGAGTTATATTCATTTTTCCAAAGGTTCAGTGTGGTTTTCCTTCAACAGTGGAGTTTTATGCTGTGACAAAGCACAGAGGAGGCTATTATTAAATTAAAAACCGTTTCTGCTGACCTTATGTTTTGGCTCTTGAACATCTTCTCTGGTTCTTGTTTTGACTCCTCATCCAGAAAACAGGTAGTTGATGATGAAATAATGTGATTTCTCTTCTGGATTATGGCCTCTGCAGGCCCATGAGATGCTTTTTGGTACTTTGGTAATGATCGTTTTTTATACAGGATTAGTTTGGACCAAACAACTCAACATGAACCAGCACCAATGCAGCACATTTCAGCCTTTTTTGCAGCTTCCTATCAAGCTTATTTTCTGTTGTCTGAGAATTTCTTGTGTTTTTACTGACTTTGTGTACTTTTCATGTCAAACGTCACATTACAAATTCATTTCATAAGAAAAACATTCCCCAACGTTTGACTGAGAAACTGTGCATACGTACCATAATCACACTTACACACCGCAGAGTCGTCCTGTAGCCTCAAATTGCTCACAGGGGCAGTTGCAGTATTAAATGAAAACATTTGCCATTCCACTGCAGCCTCTAACTCCCAGGTACCCGGGCTTAACTAGTATTAGCGTAGCGTGAAGGCGTCCTCATCGCCAATAACGACCGCAGGAAAGAGAGCTTTGTGACCCTCACAATCCATTTCCACACCTCTATCACATTGATTGAGCGAAAATGGGAGACTGTCGTATGAGTGTGAGATGGAGAGGAACGTCTTCTCATCAGCTTCTTTTGCAATTTGTGGATTTCTCACTAAATCCTGTTTCAGTTTGTAAATGAAAGCCTAATTGGAATTGAATATGTTGCGCTTAGGCTGATTGATGAGTTGGATGCAGTTGGGGCCGAGCAGAGCGAGGTGTGTGTGTGTGTGTGTGTGTGTGTGTGTGTGTGTGTGTGTGTGTGTGTGTGTGTGTGTGTGTGTGTGTGTGTGTGCATGCATGGGGAAGAGAGGGGGGAATTCAACGGAGGCAGCAGCTACTGAGCTCAAAGTGTCATTAAGTATTCATAAGTGAGGTGTAGACATTCGAATGACCTCGTTTGCGAGTGTGTTTTTGCCACTATTTACATTTGCATGGTGCACAGGGAATGCTCCACTGCCCTGCCACACGGGCAGTGCCCTGAGCTTTAAACCAACACACACAGATGTGTACATGAAGTGTCAAAGTCAAGGCTGCTCATTTGAATACCGCTAAATATGGCTGAATAACAAAAACAGAGGGAGCCTCATTACCCCCATGTGGGTTGCCAACGGCAGCAAGGTGATGTACAGTACCAACGATTTTCCCTTGTTATAGGTTTGCGTTGTACGTGTGTGTGCGAGTGGAGTTGTTTGTTCAGTTTTTATCTCAGCATTTGCTTGCCTCTACAGTTTCTCGTGCATCCTCTTACATGCTGTGTGTGTGTGTGTGTGTGGGTGTGTGTGTGTGTGTGTGTGTGTGTGTGTGTGTGTGTGTGTGTGTGTGTGCAGGTCAGGTGGAAGGAAACAGCGCCCAGAGCCGTGGCAGCTTCGACAAGAGAACAGTGACGCTGTGTGGAACGAGCTGGCCTACATGAAAAACCTCAACAGAAAACTCACCGCTGAAAAGTAAGTGGCCTGCATTCAAAATCACTGGCAGCACTGCAATAAAGTCCCCAAATTTACACACACACCCACACACACACACACACACACACACACACACACACACACACACACACACACACACACACACACACACACACACACACACACACACGCATCCTGCATGTCGTCCATAAACATCAGCAGACAACAGCAGCATCGAATCCATGAGTTTCATGAACTTCATTTGTAAAGCTGGATTCCCAGAAGTCAGATAAAAATATTTTTCACTCTTGAGCTTTTCACATTTTGTCAAGTTGCAACGACAAACTTTTGTTTATTTCTTAGGGATTTTGTTTGACAGAGCAGCTCACGTTAATGTAAAATGGTGAAGATGAAGGAAAAAGTTTAATTGTTTAGAAGTTTTTCACAAATAGAAATCTGAATGTTTGTTTTCAGCACCTTAGAATCAAATAGCAGTTAGAGCTGCAGTTTTCTTGTGACTCAGCTGTAATCTGACTAGATGTCTGCTTACATGATTTTCAAGTCAGACTCTTTGATTTTGGCTATTTTAAGCTATAAAATAGTCAGCTGAGCAGTTTTTTTGTCGCTGCTGGAAAGAAAAGCATAAGCATAGTGCTGGTGATGCAGGGTGATGTGCTGTATCAATTTTCTGACAAGCCAGTCCCTCCAGAACTTCGTGATTGTTTTGTGATTTTTGCAATCAAAATCAGTGAGAAAAGAAACAACCTTGAAGTTCTGAGGATGAGGACTGACGAGCGCTGCCTTGCATGGCTTGCCAATGTGGCTTCTTGTACCTTTTATTTCAACAGCTGCAGTTTGGACCCTCTTCCACAAAGACCAGATTTGAGGAAATAGTTGTCCAGAGTTATGGTGGTCTTCGCTAATAAGCTATTTTTAACAGCAAATCTCTAAAGCCAGGGGAAACTGTCAAGTAATTTGATAACTTATGAATCTGTGGTTTTATTTTGGGGATGAATACAAATGAAGCCCATATTTTAAGAACATTAGAAGCTACTTTGTTTTGGTTTTTAAAGTAAAATCCTAATAAATGTTTAGAAATTGATTATGGTTGCTGGTGCAAAGAACTTTACAATCCCATTTTTAGACTTGCTGATCATGGAAACCCATAGCTTAGGTAAAGAGCTGCAGGACCAGTCTGCAGACATGTTGGAGGTCTTTATGTAGAACAAAAAAGGCGTATCATTGTCCAGGTGTTCATGATCTGCAGAGGATTGTGGACAATCTGAAACTATTTACTCCACACAGACAGACTGAATGAGTCAGTCTTTTCATTTTACCAGATGCTTTCTCGTTGTGTTTGGATGTTCTTTTCACTGCTGTTTTTATCTTCACTCTGTATGGAGACATTTTTAGCCACTGTGTTCTTGATCCAGAATCTGTAACTCTATCTCAAACCCGACCGCTCCAGAAAGCTTCGCCTAAAGCTGCTGTCTTCTTCTCCCTTCTTCTTTTCACCTTCACCTCTCCGCGCGTCGCCCCGACTCCATCCTGTGCCTCTGTACCCTCTTCTTCCCCGTTTTCTCCTCGTCTGCTCAGTTGCCTCCCTCTGGCCCTCTGTGATGCTGCAGCCGGTTGAGGCCAGGGTTCTGGTACTTGCCCCCCCACCCCTCTCTCTCTTGCTGCCCTCCCCTCTGCTCACCCCCACTGCCCTGTCCTCCTAATCCCAGCTGAGCTCATTATGATCTAGCCCGGCTGCCTCTCTCCAAGCCTGAGCTGTCCGAGCTAATTACAAGGCTAGCAGCTCTACTGCCGCCAATGCTGCCTGTTAAGGGATGTCCATCCGCCTTCCTGCCTGGCCGCGACCAGAACAGCGCAGAGCCGAGCCGCAGACGGGCTGAGGGCGGGGTGCGTAGGGGTGAGCAGACCACTGCAGACCTGCAGGGTCCTTGGATCTGACCTGCAGAGAAAGCCACAAGGGGCTGCAGAGTGTCTGGCCTCTTTCCTAGACGTGGAGTAGGGAAGTCCGCCGGGGTTGCTGTTGATTCCCTTTATGTGCCTCTGCCCAGCTCCACCTCATTTCCTCTATTCCTGGCCCAGGGACCTCTCCTTACCCGGGTGGCTGGTGCAAAGTAAACTTAGCTGAAATCTTTAAACTTGTGCTTTGGAAAACTCTTCATCCCAGGGCATGTTCTCTCTCTCTCACACACACACACACACACACACACACACACACGCACACACACACACACACACACACACACACACACACACACACACACACACACACACACACACACACACAGCCTCTTTTCTATGCTGACATTTTTATTTGTTGCAAGGTTGTGGGATAAACCATTGTTAACCAAGCTATTAAACTGTTTTGCTCCACCCAGTTGACCTTATTATTTTTTTTAAAGTGGAAGCAATGAGTCTGAACAGCGAAAACAAATATAGTGCAGAAAAAGCAAGTAGTTTGACAGAAAACTCGCATTTAAAGCTTGTTTTTCCATCAACTGTTCCGTAATAAATGCTTGTGAAGGTTATGCTGGACAAGTGTTAGCAATGATCCGGTAATTACTTAATGGCTAATGAAAAATTCAGGGCTTTAATGGGGTGTGGCTTTCTTTGAGGAGTCTCTCTTTAAACTCTCGTTTTTGTTCTTCATCATCATGTTATGACTCACAGATGTGTCCTTTCACCTTCTGCATAAACTGCACTTGTGAAGCACTGTTTGCATGCCCAGATGACCCAGGATGAATATGGCTCTGATGATTCCTGCCCAATAGGCCTCCCACTGTGTGAGGAGAAAGTTGTGAAAAGATTGAGGAAGGTGAAACTGATCTGCTATTATGGTTGATCTACAGCCCCCCTGCAGCTTAATTTAATGACACAAAGCTGCCTCAGAGAAGGCAACATGCTTCTGATGGCACATTTATGCTCATATATAAATTCCTGAGCCTCTGCAGTGATTTCAGTCTGACTAATCTGCAAACCATCCTGGTAAAATGGCGTTATGCTTTACATTACCATTTCCCACTAGAAATAAATAAAGATGTGCTTCAAAATTTGGATCTTAAACATAATCAGTATGTGAAGCTGCCATACTTCTATGTGGGAGGTTCCTGAAAAATGACCATGTTTTTGACAGCATGAAGCCAGAAATCAAGAATTCATGTTGAGACTTAAGTTTCAGAAACTTCTGAATCAGAGAATATTGACAGATAGTAATTTCTGTTATGAGCTTGGCATATATTTTGATTAATTTTTCTGTTAATTGATCTCTTGTAAGAACGGTCACATAGCGACTGTAACTGGAGAGGGATAAGATGTTTCCTGGTGTTTTAAATTTGCAAGAGGTCATAATGAACAGTGTTATTTCACTTCAGCTTCCACTAGTCTGAAAGAATCTGGTCAGATTTCAAAATCCATTGTTAGATTATCTTTGGTAAATCACAGAGATAATGTCTGAAACTGAAGGCGTTACATTTTTGATGGCATGTTACCGTTCCGGTTTGATTACCACAACTAGCTGTGAGAAGATAGATTTGCCACTTCACCAGCAAGTCCAAGCATTGTTGAGAACAATATTCTTATAATTATTATTCTTGTTAGCTCATATATTTCCTTAATTTATCACTTTATTTTAAGCTGCTTCTAGTTGAATATCGTTTTGCTTTGCCTGTACATTTAGAGAAAAAAGCCCCCCAAAAATAAATATAAGTTCCAGTGAAGATTTCTTTATGCCGTTCCTGGTAACTCTGGGCAGAATGAGTGAGGAGAAAAGTTGCAGGGGAATCTCCTTATCCTCCTCATTATGCTTCTGTCTGTGGCGCTCCATGTCCATGCTTGCTAATTGTTGTTAAAGGTCTGTTGGTGAAAAGAGGCAGGGCTTATTTAGGCTCCATAAACAGAATAAACACCCTCAGACTGAAGATGCTGCACTCAGACGACATCAAAGCGCGGGTTAGATAGCGATTACTGGGGGAAAAAGCCTTTGAGATCATTTGCACTGCTCCTCTGCACAGAGTGACCATTATGGATGTGAACCTCCCAATAAGCGACGTTGACTCTAATTAAGTCTAATAAAGTTTGCCCTAATGTCCGCCGTATTCCACTATTTCGTTTCTTTTCATCTTGATTTGCTAAAAGGTATTAGAGGTAATGAGAGTCTTTTGCCCCTTTGGACCAGGGATTAGCTGAAGGAGGGACACATTTGTGCACATTCTCAAACACAAACAGAATCATTTATGCATGTTTTTTAATTAGTAAAGTGAGTTTTTCCCCCCTCATTAATTACTTTTAAAACAGTTGGCCTGTCAAAGAAAAAAAATCTTTATTCATAGAAAGTAATTATGATCTAAGGTTCAGTGTCTCTGAAAGTGATTTTAAAAGGCTCAGCTCAAAAACAAAGCACTGTGCCCCGTATGCTCAGATTTAAAAAGCTGCTAGCTGATTAAATGTTTAATTTTGTAAACAGATCTGATTTTTTTATGCTTAATACATTAAAATTGTGCATAATTATTATAAAGTAGAATATATAAAATATGGAATACTTGAAACTCCATTCAAAAACACTTGTAACTGCCTATTTTAATACACAGAAAGAACAATAAGATCACCCATTGTAATGTTTAATTGTACTGCCTTTAATCTTGAGTATACATCAGTTTTCTGTGACGTTGTCTCCATAAGCTTCTGCAACGTCTCCAGATTTATTTCCATCCAGTGTTGTACAAATATCACCGTGTCATCATGGCAGAAAACATCCATTGATGAAATAATCTGTCCATTCAGTATCGTCATTTAGTTGCTGAACTTTGACCTGACCAACTGCAGCAGCCCCAGATCACAGCGCCGGCTCCACATGCTTGTACATTAGACACACTGCATGATGGCTGCATCACAGAAACATGAACATATTCTTTATTGTCCCACAAACAGCAGCAAAGTGACAGGCAATCCAAGCAAATTCTCACATAAAGAATATAAAATATGTAATGAATAACCATCATCCCATCACTGTGGAAGAGGGTAAATCTGACCACATTTCTTCCTCAAAGACGATGGTTCTCCGCTCTCCTTCCAGTTTTTATTAAAGCTTTGCAAAGTTCTCAACCCAGCTGTAGTTGTTTCTCCATCTCCATAGATACTTTCTCTGCTTGATGCCAGTGATTTGACCCTTCTTACACAGACCAACATCCTGTCCACAACCACATTTTCATGTTCTTGATTAAGACATGAGAAACTACTCATTAGATCAGCTGGAGTTAAAAAACAATTTTAATCCATGCAGTGAAGATACAATAGGAAGCTCAGATAAATTCAGGTGTCATCTTTTACTTTTTGGCCAGGCATTGTTCAAAGCCCAAATATAATTAATATGCATTAGTATGCACACTGGAAGCCATCTTGGCCTTATAGCAGAAGCTAAAATCTACCATCTTCAGTATCTCAGCCAATCAGCACACAGCAAAATGGATGGCGCTCCCGGATTGGCTGCTTTGCAAGTAGCATGTAATAGTGTGCAAAGTTCCGCTGCGTTGAATTTTTCAGCTTCCCAAGCTAAATTTTCTGATTTTAGATATAATCAACAAAATCAATCTGCCTATAGAAACTCAGTTAGGCGGTCCGCTGTATTTCAGTACCAAACCACAACAAGACGCTGCTTCACACCAATAGTCATAACTCAAATTACAAAAGGTCTCAAAGTTGCATTCATTGAAGGGGTTGGTTGCACCAACAGGCCCGCCTGCAGAAAAGGGAACAAAACATATAATAAATCACAAGATCAGCCAGACTATGAAAAAACTGCGACTTATAGTCTGGTAAATACGGTAATCATTTTTTACATATTTAATTGTTCATGTTGCATCTCAGGAGTGTGTATTATTCTCAGAACATCTCTGCCTTGGTTAATTCCCCATCTCTCACAGGCAAAGCAATCGCTGCTCCACCCAGGTGTTAGTAAATAAGGTTGCAGTGGTGCTCCATCTCCACAATGTGACGTTGGGAAACGTGACGACCTGCACCAATGAACTCCATCTGAAATCCAATCTTTTGTTCTGTTGGGGAAACTGTGCTTATCCTTCAGCGCAGCCCAATGTTTGGCACATGAACTTGTGTTCAGCATCAATACTATCAGCATCTGAAAAGGCATAAAAGAGAAACATGAGATGGAACAGGCTCTCTCTACATGCTGCATATTTCAGCTCACTGGTCCCATTAACAGCCCGGACACATAAGGCAGTGCTGGCGTCTCATCGACTTGAGTTCATTTATGGAGGAAAATCTATAAAGAAGCGACACATATCCATCTGCTTGCTCATTTCTCTGGGGAGAGCCATTTGTGTACTTATTTAGGCTGCAGCCAGAAGATCAGGACTCTGGACTGTGTGGGCTAAAATGTACTTATTGCTTCTCTTCCCTCTGCAACAGCAGAAACATCTCTGAGGTAATTATCTGGACTGTGCAGTCTGTATAAAAACTCTCTTGATTTCTGTAAGAAAATTAAACTTTTGCAGGCCAAATGGATCATTAGACGTCAATCCAAGCAAAGGCCTACTATTTGTAATGAGGTTAACTTCGGGAAGAATGCCACTAGAATCGCTGGAGTTTGATTCTTGTGTTTTTCTCCGACTCTCTGGAGCAGAGGGGAGGGAAATTAGGTGTGTGTTTCAGGTGTGGTTGTCTCCGTGGGCCTGTGTGTATCCTCAAAAGACTACAGTTGGGGTCCTAATAATAACTTGAAAGTGCAAAGACGAGAGCATGGCTCCACATAATTAGCCTTTAGCAGGAATCAAGCTAATTGCACAGAGGTAATTGGGTACACCTTGGTTTTTTTCCCTCCCTGTTAACACTCACACACATTCTCATTGCACAGCGTACTTTGCTTCCTCACCGTTTCATGTTGCTTGTCACTTTGATTTCCAGATGAGTTAAAAAGTATTTTAATTATATGATTTCCTCGTCATGCTGTTGTTTCCTCTTTTGTGTTGGAAAACTGGCGTGAAAACGTGGAGAAGTTTCAAATTCTGGAGATTTTGGTGGAGGTCATAAAGTATTTGTGCTTTAACTTGGGTGGAATGATAAATCAGCTCAGATTTCTTTAATTTGTGGAAATTGGCCGATACTTGCATGTGTAACTGATCTTATCTGCTTCTGCAAAGCTCTAAAATCAGCCACTGTCCTCTTTTGGCCCAATGACCGACCGCCCCTCAGATCACATCTGCATGTATGCGGTTAGCTGTTAGCGGTTACCCAACTATTACCAACTTAGTAACTTAGTTGCAATATTTAGCAGCCTTCCAGACAAACAAATCGATATCGGCCAAAATCTGTAACGTAGGATTTTTAAAGATCAGTGATCCGCAGGGTTTTAATTGTTTTAGGGTTTTCATTAAAGTTCAGTTTTATTTCATTGTGACCTTTTGTTTCTCTAATTCAGTTAACTTTCATTAGTTTTTAGAGTGTGTTTGCTAGTTTTCATTAGTTAAATATTTAGTTTTAATTTAGTTTTTATCAGTTAAATATTTAGTTTTAATTTAGTTTTTGTTAAACATTTAGTTTTTATTTAGTTTTATTAGTTAAACATTTAGTTTTAATTTAGTTTTTCTTAGTTAAACATTTAGTTTTAATTTAGTTTTTATTAGTTGTAGTTTTTGTGTTTTCATACTTTGGTCAAATTTCCAGTGCAGAATTCAAAAACATCAGTTTATTGCATTGTGCTTATCAATATAACCATTGAGTAATGAATACTCAACAGAAGAAAACATTTTCAATAAACGAATTTATCTATTGTTGAACATCCACCTGATGTTCAGGTGGATGCTTTTTCTGTCACCTTTCTGTGGATTAATGTAAGGAGGATTATAATTTGGCGACAGCTGATGTGTGGGGGAAAAAATCAGTTTCACATCGAAAGGCTTAAAATTGACTGGTAAACATGAAAACGAAGGATATTATATCCCTAATTCCAATGTGTTTTAGTTTTATAAAAACAATGTAGTTCCAGTTAGTTAATTTTTCTCCATTAATTATGTTTTTTTTTTTTTTTCAGTTAATGGAGATAATTTCTCTATCAGTTTCTGTTATTTCGTTAGTTTTAGTCAACTATGATGACCTTGGTCATTGACCATCTAACTGCAGACACTGCTCTGCTAGTTTAAACTGGTTACTTTTAGTTTAAACCAGGTCAATAGAGCGCCACTTTTCACTGATTTATTGTTTATCCTTATTGTGATAAAGAATATAAATAAGAATTCTAATTTATTATTACAATAATCCATTGCAGAATGTTTAAAGGCCTAAAAACTGGTTATGTAAATTGAATTGTTGTTTTTGCTCTTTTCTCCAGTATTTAGTCATGAATATGAATATCAATAAAATTTATTTAGTCATGAAATTCAGATTAAATGACATTACTATGTTCTGATATATTACTCGTGATAATAGACTATAATCCGTATTGGGCCTTAAACTAATCAAAGTTCATATTTGCTGCTTAATGGCAAA
Organism: Poecilia mexicana; assembly: GCF_051168715.1. NCBI lineage: Eukaryota > Metazoa > Chordata > Actinopteri > Cyprinodontiformes > Poeciliidae > Poecilia > Poecilia mexicana. The sequence continues at coordinate 22,275,752 of NW_028263370.1, read as the reverse complement.
CAACTTTGCACATTACTGCCCTCATGTGGCGGCAGTGAGGCATTACAACCACTGTCATTCAAAGCAGCTGTTCTAACATCTAAACATCACTGCTCTCACCTGATGTTTGCTCAAAATACAAAATAATTTCATGGTCTTTCTGAAGACAAAACATTGTGCTTTCAATACTTTTTTTTATCTCTCTTACTCTCTACACAATCCCATCTGTAATCCAAAATATTCTCATCCTCATCACAGATTGAAATAAGTAAAAAGTTGTTGTTCCTCTGCAGAGTTGCCCTAGAAGAGGAGCTGGACATGCTGCGAGTCCAGTCTGCTATGGACCGAACCACAGCGAAGGAGCTCCACATGTGTCTCACTAATGATCATCAAGGTCAGCTCCTCTTGTTTTTATTGTTGTTTGAGTATTTAGGTCCACAGCTTTCGCTATATTAGTTTGAATTATTCTACTACATAGTTAATTCATTCTAAATCCTTAACCAAGCCTCTGCAGACAAAAACTGAGGATTACTGTGTCAAAGTGTCGCCTCTCATGGTGAAGTGCATGCTTGTAGCTAGCCCTTCCCCTCTGGGAAATGTGTATTAATCAGGAGAATTAATACAACTCCCCTCTGTGGAATTAACAGAGCAAGTCAATTAAGACTTGATCAACTCCACGCCCATTGATTGGGAGTTCAAACAGCGTCAGCCTTGTCTGCATACATCATTCTCTGTGTTAAAAAGCACATCTCTTTTAATCCACTCAGTGACACCGTCACATGCTGACCACTTCATCCTGTGGATTTAATTAATTACTTCAATAACAGATCTGTTCGAGATCACTTTCATTTTCTCCACAACTAGCGACTTTGTCTTATGCTGCAATGATTTGATACAAAGGAGAGAACTAATTAACTAATTTGCGCTTATTGATGGGCTTGTTAGGAAGCCGGGCAGAAAAACAAAAAGACAGTTTTGCATCAGTTTTTCTGAAAAGTTTAGCAGTTGATGTGACATATTGAACTTTATTTATGTACATAAATATTCTATCATATTCATGTAATCAGTCACATATTTTGAAATCAAATGGAAGTGATTTCATCAAAATATTTATATTTATCGCCAGTAAAATGATAATTTAGCTCTTTGCAAGAATTAATTTAATTATTAATCACCCAAATGTCTGTCTCCCAAAGATTTAATTAGTTTGTTAGAAAACAAACCAGAGAACACAGAAAACACTGCTGTTACAAGTAAGAACATTGAAAATTCACAATATCATCTAACTTGATTAAACATTTAAATTTAAATTTAACTGCTCCCCCCCCAGATTCTGCAAATTAAGCAGAATCGCTTTACTGTGGTCCGGATCTTCTTGGTGAACCGAACTGGTTTTCTGGACCTTTGGTTCTGATTCCCTTTTCCCAGCTGGAATGACTGGGAAAAGCCGTTCAGACCAGTTAAAAGTTCTGATTCAAAGCAAAAAACTCTGTTGAGAAATATTATCCCGGACGAACCCCCAGTTATGCTGCGCATCCTGGCTGGTCCAGAGAAGTGGCATTCAATCATATTGTCTGCCAGTCTACCCATGAAAGTAGTACTTTTTAATGAATATTTAGAAATTATTTACTTAAAACAAGCTCCTATATGTTGCTGAAAAGTTATTTGTAAGTTAGGTTTGTCTTATTCCAAGAGTACCGAGATATTTGCACTAGAAACTAAATAAAAATACTTGGCAAGATTTTGTGTTTTGCAGAGCAGCAAGGATGTAATGACCTTGGTGAAAGCAGTTGCATGTTTGTGAAGTCATGTAAGCTTACATTGTCTGTAATACCTCAATGTTTGTGCAACTTTACAGCCTGAACATGTTTATCTAGAGAATATGCTCATTACTGTATCAAGTTAACTGAGACCCGTATGATAAGGACTCTGTGGCAATTGGAAGATTATTAGAAAACCCAGTGAAAGGCCACAGCGTTTTAGTGGAGAGGAACCTGTGCGACCCAATCAGATGGATGTGGGCTTGAAGCGCTCACTCCGAGATCACGCTAACGAAAGGGGGCAGATGAAAGGAACGGGGCCTTTGAGCTGCTTCCTGTGAGGAGTCATGGGAGGGACGTTAATGTATGCGGCGGTGCCAGAACCTCCTTCAACTGCAGGTGACTAGGGAGCCACCACGTCTTCTTATCAAGGTAGTGCTGAGGTGCCAACTCCCATGCCACTAACACGGCAGCCGGGTAATTGTCTCTCAGCCTGGTTATGTACCCAACGAACACAGCAGCCCTCCTGTCCTATTTGGTGCTCTGTGTGATTTAATGTGACACGTAAGGAAGACAAAAGGCCAGGCTAATTCAATGTAACAAACTTCCCTGGGCAAGGCGTCAACGCAAAGAAAGGGAGCGGCAGCTCTTCCACAGCATAGCCATCTTCCTTCTATAGTTTCACTTTTCCTCCTCTTGCTCCCTCAAAAAAAATCCAACTGACCTGAAAAGTCAAGATCCTGAATATTTAATGTTTCCAGCTCATTGTACAAATTATTTTGGTCGTCTTGTCATAAATCCTTAAAAACGGAGAAGGAAAGGTGGAAAGTTTTAGATTGTTTTGTGTTGCCCTTTGCATTTACTTCCACCTTGGCAGGTAGATGCTGCCTTTCAAATAGTGACACAAAAGCTTTAACAGTGTGTGTTTTTTGTGCATTAAAAGCCCTTGAGCCCTAAGACTTTTGCATTCATTCTGTTTTTATCACCTGAAATCAGATGTTTGCCACTGCTACCATTGATGTTTCCGCAATAAGGCAGCATGCATGTCTGTGGAGAATAGCGGTGCTCTGAGGAAACACAGAGGAGTACAAAGCAACGCAGCCTGGGGCAATGTGCTCACCTGGGATTCAAGCACTTCTCCTGGTTTGTTTAAGATCCCCTGAGAAAAGTTGCACCTAGTCAGAACTACTGTGTGCCTTTGAAGACTGTTTTTTCACTTCCTTACAAGCCATAAAATAAAACATTTTCCTGTTAATCTCTAGTTAAAGGGCCTGCAGATGATGAGACTTTTACAGGGTCAATGCTTGAAATCCATGTTTTCAAGGTTTGGGAAGTCCTTGATTTTGGTATAAATTCCTTGAATGAAAGTACTTCATATTCAAATTGCTCAGTTTTGCAATAAAGTGCAATCTAACGCTTGATGAAAAGCCTCAGTTTGGAAAATGATGAAACAAAATATTTTCATTCACCATTTTCTTCTCACCGCCTGAAGTTAAATCAAACTAAACTTTTCTTGTTTTAGGTCATTTGAAATGACAAAAATTATTTCTATTTGCTAAATGCCAAAAATCTTGTTCCAGTGTAATGAATATTTATTATTCCTACTGGTTCAGTGACTTACTGAAATTGCATGTCCCTTTTGTTAAATTAGTGTTTTCCTCTCGGACCTGGCAGGCGTATCGGGTGTGTGAGGGAGACGTTTCAAAACGTAATATTTCAGTTTACCTTACCTCTTCTATACACTGTACAATACTACCACATACATATAATAATAACAAATGGCATATAATAGTGAATTGAAACAGTATTCAGTTTTCACAGTGTGGTGCTGGAAAAGTTTGAAAACTTACCTTGAAAAGTGCTTGAAATTTAAGGTGGGAAAAGTGTGCGAACCCTGCCTTTAAAGCAGGAGCTGGTTTAAGCCGTGATTGACTAAAGAAAGAAAAAAAAAAAACCACAGACCTGAGGAAGGAAATTAGACTGTACTAATGTTAATTGATTTAATGTGTCCTTTTTATTATAATTCTATTGATTGCCTCTGCAGGATTTGACACAGAGTGTCACAATAAGAAGCTTTGTTCCTCTTTGCAGAGCTGCTTCAGAAAATGGCAGAGGAGCAGCAGGTCAAAAGCAGCACTCCGATCAAACCTCCTCTCTCTTCGAGCCGGCTGAAACAGTCTTTTAAAAAGGTACGGCACCGTGCCATCGCTAAGTGCTCCGTGTCATTACCAATAAAAGAAACCCGACAGAACCATCTCCCGCAAGATGTCTCCTGGAAAATTTGGCTTTGCTCTTTCAAGGAAGATTTGAAGGTCTTTTATCACTTTGTGGTTATTTCAAAGTCAAGTGTCAGCCGGTAAGTACTTTGTTTTTCTCAGATTTACCAAGAAGAACTCTATAATAAGTGGCCAGAAATATTACACCAGAAAAATAGTATTTTGTTCTAAATTTCATAGTGGAGGTGTTGGTAGGTTGCATTTGTTTTAAAATCTTGCTTGCATGAGTTCATGCGATGCTTCGGTTCTGGTTTCATGACAGTGAATCATCACAGCTGGTGATAGCTGTCTAATTTTGTTTGAAAGGTATCGGGCTCTACCAGCAGGAAGAGTGTGAGAACATAAATAAAGGGGGGGAAAATGCCTGGAGGCACACACCCAGCAGGCAGCCCCTGTTCTCTTAAACAGTCTCCATTGAAGATCTAACAAAAAGACTAAGAGTGGCTGGTTGCTGTCTGTTTAAGGCAGATCAGGGCGCGGCAGTCAAATGTCCACACCCCCACCCAGAAACATAAAGCAGCGCTGATTACAGACTTAATGCCAAACTGTCCGTCTTCATAGATTCTGTTATTTCTGCAGAAAAAACAACATTTTCACCACGATTTGACTTCACAAAGAGAGATTTTCAGTTTTTTTTAGAAGTTATGACACAATAAATAGATTCATTTTGGGATGCAGTGGTTTAACATTTTGCTGTACAATAGTAGAAACACATGTCACTGTGATATTAATGAATATTCAATGTTACAATAATCACAGCTAGTTGATGTTAACCTGCGTTTTCTCACTTGTTCAACCTTCCTGTTATCTGCTCAATCGATGTCTCAAACTGTAGAAAGTACAAATACTTTACAACAACTTTAATGGAGTGTGGTTATCAACAGCTGTGTTTCCATTACAGATTTGAACAAAACCTTGTCAATATTCATCTACACACAAAAACAACTTTACTATTGTGGTTTTTCCATTAAATAAAAACACATTAATAACAAAATCAAAATAATTAAATACACATTTAATAATTATTTATTAAGTTTTTATTGTATTTATTTGGTGATGTATCTTAGAAATTGTCTACTGAATAAATAATTTAATGAATTTTATACACATATTTACTTTATGGTGCATTTAATTATGTATTAATTAATTTGATCCCTTTTGATCCTCCATAGATTTCTTTTAAGATCTTTTTTTCTTGCAAATTTCTGACTCTACAATGTCAGATAAAATTATAGTTTTAATATCATTAATGTTTGCCTTTATGCATAAGCATTTTTTCTTGTGAATTTACAACTTTTTGTGTTTGGTTCTTCCAGATGAAGTATTTGGAGCAAAGGCTGGTGCTGATGGAGCAGCAGACAGCGGCGCTGAGGGAAGAGCGGCAGCAGCTGCTTCAGGCCAACGAAGACCTGGCCCACAACTGCCGACGACTCCAAGCCTCCGTCGACTTTCTCAGGGACCAGGAAGGTGACCGGGAGGAAGAGGCCCGGGTCCGTGACGAGCAGCACCGTGGCGAGGTCACGGCTCTGGAATCCCGCCTGGCCGCGGCTCAGAAAGAAATCGCCAGGCTCAACAATCACCTGCTGAAGCTGAAGCAGGAGCTGGGTATCGCCAGAGCAGCCAGGGACTTCCACAGGAACCGAGCAGCAGGCCCGGCGCGGCCGGCCGGGACCGCCAACAACATCAGCGCCAAGGTCAAACCGAAGACAACCTGGCACAGAGGCCTTCCACGCCCGCGCCACCACCCAGCAGTCAGCTCCAATCAAGCCATCAGCTGGCACGGCCGTAACCTCAGCCCCACTAAGGACGAGTGGGAGGACATGAGCGCAGATAGGTAATGATGCCCCTCTCTGTCCCCCTCATTATTTTCAGTCTGTTGGAGCCGAGAGGACGGGCCGTCCGAACGGTGGGGATACGGCATCTAGGGGACAACGTGCATATGCAAAAACCGTAAGCAAACGGCTGATTGAATTTCATTGTCTGTCTAGTTGGTATTCAGAAGCCAAAAACAAGAATGTGAGCAAGAATGATAGAGAGAAGGAGAGAGGAGGGAGAGCCTACTGTCAGATCCTTTGAAATATCCTGGGACGACTTGCTCGGAGCTTATTGACTGAAATTTGCATGCAGAATTAGCCACCTCTCTGCGCAGAGCTGAACCCGTGCCAGAAAAGCCCAGGGATAAGGGGCCGCCGAAGCCTCCACACCTTCCAGTGATGCCATTTTCATGCACTAGTCACGCTACCCCGAAATTGACAGTTTGGCAGTTTGATTTAATTTACTGGTTCTTTGCATATTTACAAACCCCCCCTGACAGCACTAAGGATCCCCCTGCAAGGACCCCTCCCACACACACACACACGCATACGCACGCACGCACGCACACACACACACACACGCACACACACACACACACACACACACACACATGCGGAGGCTTACCCCACCTTGTGTGTAGTTATGTTGGTTATCTCGTGGCATGTTGGTGCGTGTGTGTGTGTGTGTCCTCTCCTCTCTGCTTGCCTTAATTCTGTTGGATAAATTTTGAATGACCCAACTCGGATCAGTACCAGATGTCTACAAGATGCTTAACAGCCTCTAAATTAACAACCATCGACAGTAATTATTTCATGTATGTTTTATGCAAAAATAAGTCGTTTCCTGAACGCCGCTGCCTTTCCGTCCGTCCCGCTCGCTCGCTCTCCGCCTCTTCACCAGCTAATTCATTACGCCGTAATCCTCCCCAGCTCTATCCGCACGAGGCCATTTAACGGCGACTGGGTGCGCCGACGCCCGGCCTGCCTAATGCCCCTCCATGTGGCTAATAAGCGGCGGTCTAATAAACGCTTTACCTGAGAGGAGGATCTAAGCGGATTTGTGAACAAGGGTGTTTAAACCGACATGTTGTCTTATTTAAGGCGCCTGTCAACCGATTTGATACTTTAAAGCCTTTGGCCTTTCTGATGTTACAGGAATCCTCTTTTCAGACATGTTGCTCTGTGTCGTCTGATAGAGATGTCAGGCCTACGGAGCCTCGCAGAAATATGAAAACCCTCTTCATTTTTTGGTATTTTGTCACTTTAAAACGGCAAACTGCGACATATTTAATACGGTTGTTCTGATAAAACTTTTTCACTTCTGTGATCAATATCGATCAATAATACATCTGGTATAATGTTCAATATATAGAATGTTCATTGTACTCCGATCCAGAACCGCACAGCATTCTGGGAGATTGGCAGAGGAAATGCTGTAGCCACTAAACTTCTCATGGTTGATGTCATCAACTAACTCACTCATTCTTTGGTTACCTAGCAACTCACTCATTCTTTGGTTACCTAGCAACAACTTGTGGAGTAAGTTGCCCAGCAGTAGTTTAAGGTTTCGCCACCGTACCGCCTAACTGCTTAAAAATACAAAACAACCGTGTGGAGCGAAAAAAGGAAAGGTCACGGCACTCATTTATTTCAGATCTTTAAAACAAAAAACTAAACAGTTATTGATATCAACTGATATGAAATGCTTATATCGATCAGCCATATTGTCCAGCTCTACTGTACTGATATTAACCTGATACGATATCAGCATGAATCTTACATATTTTATTATTTTGTATTGTGGATAAAAGAAAATGTATGTTCTCCTTGTGGTTTCTCTCGGGTACTCCAGCTTCCTCCTGCTTTCCAGAAACATGACTGTTGGGTTGATTTGTCTACAAACTGTCCTTTGGTCTGAGTGTGTTTCAGGGTTATTTTTGAGTTTTTCATCATAGTTTAGTTTTCTTTCATTGTGCCTTTTTTGTTTGTCTAATTCAGTTAGTTTTAGTTAGTTTTTAGTGTTTGCTAGTTTATATAAGTTACATATTGTTTAGTTTCAGTTTAGTTTTTAATGGTTATAGTAGTTTAATTTTTCTGACTTTGGTTTGTTTTTATGTCAGTTTTTTATACAATTAAGCATCAGGATAATCACTTGCTACATTAATCGTTTGCTGCAGGTCTAATTTATAATGACTAACTGTGAGTCAGTGTGTTTCTGCTCCGTAAAGTTGGTGGCTCTTTCTCAAATTAATGCAACTTTGGTTTCCCTGGTAGTGATGAGTAATCCTCAACCAGTCCCCGGTCCTCACCAGACTGGATTTAACCCCCCAGCCATGTCATCCCCCAGTTAGAGCCTCTACTCAGCGCTCTTTACCTCTGCTGCTGCTCCCAGGCCCCACCTTAATAAACCCGCCAGCGTAAATGTCACTGGCTTCCACCTTCACGTCAAAGGTCACTGTCAATAGACCTGTGTGTGTGTGTGTGTGTGTGTGTGTGTGTGTGTGTGTGTGTGTGTGTGTGTGTGTGTGTGTGTGTGTGTGTGTGTGTGTGTGCGTGTTTCGTGAAACCCTCACTGTGCGTCTATCAGATGCAAGTTTGCTGCGCTCCGCTCATCCATGCCTCTCTCACACGTCTGTCACACTCGGAGAGCTAATGAAGGCCACAGCCACTCTCATACATGTTGATGCATTCACCAGCAGCATCAGACATCGCAGCTTTTCACTTAATTTACGCCCACATTTACACTTCCAGCTCAGAAATTGGACGGGACATTGATTTTCTGTTGGATGGAGGGGGTAGGAATGCACATATTTTTGCTTGATGTCAACTAAATCAACCATAAAAGGTAAATTGGATATTTTTTTGTCCAATGGTCGTACTCTGAGAACCAGTAATAAACTTTACCTTTCTCTACAGTGACAGTGTTGAGGAGTACTCGGATAGTCTGAACGGGGAATCCTCTGGGACCCAGCTTCACACGCGGCAAACTCATGGAAAGGTTGGCCCTCATTCAGATCCTTTTCTTTTTTCTTTTTTTTTAAAGCTCAAATTTCCAGTCAGATTGGATCGCAGGATTTGGCTGCATCTGCAGGTGAATCGTTCCGGCTGGGTGATAAATCGATTTTATCAATTAATCAAATTTTCTATTTTCGAAGATCAAATTTTTTGAAAATCTGGATTTTTTTCCACCATTTCCTCCCTCAGCCCTCCCAAGAAATACCATCATGTTTGACAAACATGTTCTACAGCTTCAGGTTAAATCACAGAACCAATGATTGAAATAAAAGCCATTTAAAAAAAAAAAGCTAAATAACTAATTATTTTTTAAAATAAAAAATAGAAAATATCCATTTGGTGGCTCCTTTTGCATGAAATACTGCATCAACACGGCTCTGTTGATCACATTGATTCTTATCGACTCGCATCAACCATCAAGATATTTAAGTGTGAACTGTTCATACTTTATTACACAGGATTTGATTCTCTATCATACAGTCATGTGAACATCTGCAGTCCAGATCAGCCCTAAGTATTGAACAGAAAAATCAAATTGAGTGTTATTTTTCCACATAAACACAGTAGTTTAACATGGAGAGGGGGACGAAAAGTTCTCCAGGGAGGTTGATAGGAAGGGCTGGACGGCGTGAGACTGAGAACAAAACGATGTGATTTTCCTCTCGCAGCAGCGACAGTGAGAACTGATTTCGTCAGTTTGGCTTCAGTGTAAACCTCCCAAAGCTGCAGCAGCAGCTGATCAACTCCATGCAGTCTGGATGTTTTCATATGAAGCATGTTCAGACAGCAGATCAAAACAATAATCAGGTTTACGGTGTTTTTTTCACCTCTTTATTAAACTCATGAAGAGGCAGTTGAAAGCGGTGCCTGCCTGCCGTGTAAAACCTGTGAGCTGTCAGGACTCGTCTTTCCTGATCCTTTCATTTTCCCGTCAACCTTTCCATCCTCATTGCTGTGACAGCCCAGGTCCCCACACAACACGCGGCGCCACAAACCAAACACCTCGTTTCCCCCTCTGATCAAACCTGCCTCTGATTAAATCCTACCTGGCTCGTTTGATGTCATTACAAACTGTTTTGCATTGGGAGGTGTCACACACACTTCCACACACATTTTTTATTTATTTTTTTGCTTGTAAATGATGACACACTCGTAGCCTTGGTGGCGTGGGATGAATCGAATCCCTCAGACGTGATTGAACAAAGCAAGCAGCTGTCAGAGCTGATCTCCACGCTCAGAGTCGGGGACTGTAGGAGTTTGTTGAACATGTTCAGGTGAATTATTTAGGCGCAGGATGATTTGTCTTGTTGTGTTAAGCTGAGCAGAGTGTGTGATCACAGTGTCACCTCGATCCCCATGTCAGCCAACCGAAGCTTGTCAACTGTTGTGTTCCATTAAACGACGTTTTACCGACTTTCTTCTTCTAGTCCTACAGGCAGTTGATGAGCTTAAGCCCATACGCACAAGCAACTGGATCCAAGAGCAGACAAGGTAGCACAAGTTTTCACACCCAGAGCAACTAAAATACAGTTACAGTACCTCACAGAGGTATTCCAGTATTTTGTCACGTTACAGCCACAAATTTCAACTTGCGTAGATGTGAAGTGGAAATAAAAGGATTGACACGTAAAAATCAGAGCAGTTATCAATCAAATACCTCTAAATTATAGCAGAACAATAAATCACTAACAGTATATATCACAGTAGACACATGATTGATATCAACCGATAATACATCAGATATTCAGTATGTAGAATATTCACTGAGCTCCAGTCCAGACGTCCAGACTTGAATCCAAATGCAGCTGCATTGAAAGACAGTTTTACAATATAGTGACTCAAATGGGCTGAGCACAAAAGCATGCCACACTTTTCAGATTTTCACTTTCTTTTTAAAAAAGTGTTTGAAAATATTTTATTTCAGTTTGCTGTTTCAGTTTTTTCCTTTCAGCTCTTTAAGTAGTTATAAATCAGAAGTGTAAATTATTCTAGCAGTTAAATATATCTGAGTTTTCACATCAAGTTTATCATAATTAACTAAAACTAACAAAATAACAAAAACTGACATTCAGATATTTCTTTTGTTAACTGAAATAAATAAAAACGTAATAATAGAGAAAAACTATGACTATCTGGAACTGTGTTGTGCATTTATAAAACTAACTAAAACGTATTGAAATGACAAATATAATATCCTTCATTTTCATAGTTATCAAGTATAAACACGAAACTGATGTGAAATGTATTTATTTTTTCCACACAAGCAGTTTACTTTGCTGTTGGTAAGTTAGTTTCTTTTCTTTTTTTTATTACAACTTAAATTTTATTAATTTTTACAGAGCAGAACAAGTCCAACTTATTTACATGAACAGAGCTTCTTCTGCCCCCAGCACAGACTAAAAGTAGCTTTTTGAAACTTTAATAAGTTTGTAATCTTTTCCATTTGGTACATTTCCAAATACATTTCTTTAGTATTCATTGCCCAGTGCGATTTGTACATAATCACATCACGATCCTTTGACCTGTTTGAATTCTTCACCTATAAATTCACCAAAATATGAAAAAACTAAAACTACCATTTTCATCAATAAAAGCTTAACTAAAACAAATTGTTTAATTAATAAAAACTAGCAAACAAACTCTAAAACCTACCTAAAACTAATTGAATTAGACAAACAAAAAGTAAAAGTGAACTAAAACTGAACTATAATGAAAAAGCCAAAGCTGTGAAGCACATACATGTCTACATGCGCCTGTAAACTCCCAGCCGGAGCGTCTAAAAACAGATTCCTGAGTTTCCCCGCTCACGTCGCCTCTGAGGCAGCTGCATGTTCTCCCTCTGTTAGATGATAAACAGCAGGAGCCCTGGGAGCGAGGGACAAGAGGGGAGAAACGGAGGTGGAGGAGGAAGAAGAGGCCGACGAAGGCCCAGCACTGCTCCTCCTCCTCTCTGCAGCAGCGCGTCGAGTCTCTGCAGCGCCACATAGACATCCTGCAAAGTGCCAGGAAGGATGCTCTGCTTGCAGCCAGAGAGCTGCAAGAGGCCAATGAAGCGATCAAGGTGCAGCTCAACAGCAGCAAGCAGCTCACACAGGTAACCCAGGAATGAACTGGAAATATTTCACTTTTTGTTTGTTTTTTTGGTGAACATTTTTAATGAGACAGCTGACAGCCCTGCTCTCTACTGTGGAGGTTACAACCACAGAGCAGAGGAGAGCAGCAAGCAAGACAAGTTTATTTTTACACAAGTGTTTCTCAGGAAAATAAAGGAGCAGAGGCAAAGAAAATGAATTATGGGTTCAGAGTTTGTAGTCCCAACAGTTTCTACATATCCCGGGTTTTCGGAACTGAGGAGCTTAGAAAGTAAATGCTGCCTGGCCTCGTTTGATTCTGAAGAGGTGTCAGGAAACCCAGAGGCTCATACCTGACCAGCAGCTGTGGAGGCTGTTTAGGCCCGAAACCATTTGGTGTCTCATAGAACATCTTTACAAGATCTTTACTTTTACAACAGGGAGTTAAAACACATTGATCTAAATATGTTGTCATTTTCCTATTAGCCTAAAAGTTGTTGTTTGTGATCCATAAAAACTCATTATTATTTAAAAAATGATCTTTATTATATTTGTCTATTATGGAAGTCGCCATTTTTTCATCTCTGCAATGCATGCTGGGCCAATGGTGCGGTTCGGTTTTGGCAGAAAACACAACATCAGCTGACGTCATCAGCAGGAGCAAGACCAAAACAAAGTAAATGGATGTAAACTATATTTCATCTCTCTTATAGCCTAATGTGAGAGATTAAAGTCACAATTCTGACATTAACATCTAAATTCTGAGAAAACTTCTAAACTCTGAATTCTGACAATTCTGAATTCTGAAGTTTAAATTCTGAGAGAAAAAAAAGTTTGTTTTTGAGATTAAAATCTAAATTCTTACCACTGTATCATAGTTTTCTCCTGTAGTTGCTCTTGTCTTGTACATAAAAAACCATGTCCCCAGTTATATTCATCCAGCCTCCTTCTAATAGAGACGAGCTAACTGCTTCCTACAGGTGAATTCACTCACCTGTCGAGTTATTTAGTGGTTAGTCAGTCTGATAGGAAACAAACCGCGCACACCAACATGTCGACAGAAACAGTCATTAACCTGATAGGCAGGATATTCCTGTAGTGTGAATATCCTGACTGAGCTGCAAACACCAACTAGACATATAATGAGAGACGAGGCTGTGTGTGTTTTCGTAAAGTTACAATCTGTTGGACTCGTACACACAAGTCAGAGTGCAGCTCTCACAACGCTGCCACCCAGGAAGTGGCCCTGGTGCCCCCACCAGGCCTCTGATTGCTGAAACCAAGGGAGACCTTAGACTCAGACACAGCAGTGGAGGCACACACACACGCACACCTGCACACACACACCTACACACACACGCACACACACACACCTACACACACACCTACACACACACACACACACACACGCACGCACACACACACACACACACACACAAAGGGGAGTGAATGAGTGGACGGAGGGGGAATTGCTGTCTTCCTGTTTGTTTCCTCTCTCCTCCTACAGTATTAATGCTGCTCCACCAGAGAAAGTTGGAGCCGACCGGCTGGTCAAAGCCGGGTCTTGTTGCCCTCTCTGAAAAGGCCAAGAGGTGATAGACTTTGGACTTGTTCCAGCCGGTCCTGGCCAACTCTCCAACTAAAACTCTGCTTGTAATTGGCTTAGGACAGGCTCCACAGGGGCCATCATGTGATAGGTAGCATGGCAGCTTCCCAGAGACTTGTTTGTGTTGCTCTGTCTCCTGATCCTTCAGCCATTCTGTCCTCTCCGCTTCTTTTCCTGCCTCACTGCCTTATAAAGTCATACACTGTTGTCTTGTGTCTTCCATTATTTTTTCTTTCCAGGTAGTTCTTCAGCTCACACATTTAAAAACCTTAAACTGGATACAACCATCAGTGTTTAAGCAGTAGTTTTGGTGGTAGAATACCATCCTGAGGGTCTTTCTGCATGAAGTTTGCATGTTTTCCATGCAGGGAAACACAGAGACAAACAGCCATGCACACACTCACACCTACAGACAATTTAGAGAGACCAATTAACTTAACGGCTGTGTTTTTCACCTGGGGGAGGAAGTAGGGGAAGGTGATGTGGACTCAAAGTTTTATCATCATATTTTGTGGGAGTATTGTTATAACAATAAAAGTGACGATAAGAACTATTTATTAATACTTTTTTACATAAGTGGATGGCAGCGCAATCTTTGCCCCACAAACAAATGCAACTTTAAAAACCTTCCCTTTTCTAATGTGCTTCTTTAGGACACCAGTCACATGAAAGAATGTGAATAAACTACAGTTAATCATATTTTCAAATTTATTGGTACGTCTTTATTGAACAAACAATAGAGAAAAATTATAAAACACAATTTTAGTTTAAAAATAATTAATTGGAATTTATTGTGACAATAATAAATGAAAATCTTAACATAAGAAATGTATAACAATAAATGTATAATGATAAACGATAAACGATGATACCTGGGAGGAAACCCAGGCATTCACTGGGAGAACATCAACTCCATGTAGAAAGACCCTGGACTAGTTACGATTACTCAATTACAATTACTTGAGTAACTTTTTTTGGAAAAAATAAAAACAAAAGTACTTTAGGAGCATTTTTACTATGCTGTAATTTTTACTTTTGAGTAGTTTTATTATGACGTTGCTCTACTTTTACCTAAAACTTGTGGATTTTCTACCCACTGAATGAGAAACAAACATGTTTTAACCATGTTTGCTAAAACATGGTTAAAACATGGTTTAACCAGGTGTGAGACTCAGACTCACACCTTCAGTTTTCTTAAAGTTTCATAAGTTTTTTTATTGGAAGGAACTGATTTAGAAACATTTTCTTTTGCCTGATTAAATTTTTTGTTACTTATATGAATTATTGTCATTTTGGTCCTTAAAATACCAAAATTTCTTCTTAACTTTATATTTTGGTCTGTCTGATTTATGTTATTTTAAAAGATTAAATGATTGATAAGCTGATCAGTTACTCAGTACTTGAATAGACTTTTTATCAAATACTTTTTTACTCTTATTTGAGTAAAAACTCTTTGTTGAGTATAATTTTTGGGTCCTTTGTCCACATCTGCCCAGGACGGTCTTTCAGCAGCGCTGCCTGCTGCTCCACTGTGTGTTTCTGCTAATATTCAGATTATTTGTCCGGCTGCCGTTGACTCCAGTGATCCCATCAGGCCGAGAGAAAGCGGAGCCAGAGAGAGAGGAGTCCTCTCCTCCTCCCAGTATATCCGTCTGTGTCAGTGTCATTTCTCACCAGCGCTGAAAATGGCCTGTGAAATCAAAGCTTGTCTTACAGGAAGTGTCATCAATGCCTCTCTTAATTCGTGCTCTGCTGCCACTGGGGCCATATCCCCACTTTTTATTCCCCGCTCCTCTCCCCCAGGCTCCCAGGGGAGGCGGCCTGTGTGCCTTCAGCAGAGCAGAGGAAACCTAAAACAAGAGGGATTCTATTAAAAGGTGTCAGCCAGCAACCAGATATCAATAACCTCCATGTATGCAGAGCAGAGAGCAAACCCTGGGGAATCTGTGGTTTCATTCGTGTGTGTTGGCTTGCTGTGTTTTCCAGCTTTGCTTTACACGGTCAGAAGTATTTCCATGTATCATGTCTCCTATTTGTGCCATTAAGCATTTTTCATGTTTGACACAATACCGTATCAGTTAATCATTGCAATATTGAGCCAAAGTTGCAGTGATGTGATTATAGGTCGTATTTCCTAATAAGGAAGACAGGAACTCACTTTAATATTTGCCACAGATGTGTGGTTTATCTTGATCTCTTTAGAACCATTGATACACTGAGATGTACCTGATCAGATGATAGCATTATTATTAATTAATCTAAACTCAGTTATTCAAATGCAGACCTTTCTCACTTACTTGAAACCAAACATATGTACTTAATAACTAAGTTACCCCAATTATTTTCCTACCTACTGACTCACAGCTAACTTACTCTAACTTGTTTACTGACATAATAACTTACTAATGTGTTTTCCAACTCACTAGTATTTACTAGTTTACACAATTAACTACCATCATTGTTACTAACCTAATAACTCATTCACTACCTAATAATTCATTTAACTATTTCAGCCACTGACTTAATAATGTCTACCTTACAGTTTGTTTTAGTTTAGAACTAGCATACTAACGTCTTTACTTACTTTCTAACTTCAGTTTGTCTTCTTATGGCGTCTGCAGAATACTTAGACATATTTGAATCCCTTTCCTCCGAATAAAAAACTTCACATTTACACTCAACTGTTTTATTTACTAAAAATTGACAGGAAAATCTGGGAATGTGAGTCTGGAAAGTGATGGAATTTTATAAGTGAAAAACGTGTTGTAAACCTATAGAAAAATGTAACTGATTAAGTTAATTTGCTCTCAAGTGAATAGATATACAGTGCTGTGGACATGTCATAAATCTTAATATACATGATTATTAATTTAAATGCTTATGGTTCTGTTTGCACACAATGTTCTGTGAATGTATATGCCCTCGCCCTACAGCATCACTGCAGGTAATAGGATACAGTTTCCTTCATTAGCTCAGTCTGTTATTGTTGGTCGGATCATGCAACAATACGTTGCAGCTCGTTATCGCTCTTCAGTTCCCTCCACGCCAAAACAGAAATAAATATTTCCACGTTTTTTTTGCGAGTAGGCCCAACTTCAACTTTTTTTTGTTTTGTCCCCCTGACTGGCTCACCAATCCTGTTGTGGCTAACTCTGCAGAAGCTGACCTCTGACCTGGCTGGTGTGGAGCAGCAGAAAAAGGTTTTGGAGATGGAGCTGGAGCAGTGGAAGCGGATTACGCTCCCCCCAAAAGCTACACCTCCACCAGCAGCACCACCCACTGCACCAGCAAACACTGAGTGTTCCTGTCAGGGCAGAACCGGACCGGCCCTCCAGTCCCTGGAGGCCGAGGTCAAGCAGCTTCAAGTCAGACTTAAGGTCAGTGCTTATTGGGTTAATCATCTACCCTCGTTCTCCACCTTGCTGTGCATGCCTCTTAGGATAAATCTCTTAATAGGATGATAGCATTAAATAATGTGTTCATTTCTAATTTTTTGCTCTGTGGGGCATGAATGAATAAAGTGTAAAAATGTCAAATCCGTTTGTGTGATTTTAAAGGAAATCTGCATCGATATCTGCATTCTAAACAATTAATCACAAGCTACCACTGGGATTAATCCAGATTAACCATGATGCTTACCTTTGTTCAAATGTAAAAATGTACATTATCAAAATAAGATTGTCTCAAACCAAGCATCTCAGTTTTCCAGATTTTCATGTCGTCACCTCCCTGAAATAACAGCCTGAGCCACTTTTTTCTGAAAGTGATTTTAGCAACAACAACAACAAAAAAAACAAACAAACCCCTTTTTATCGCCAGAACAAAATGTAAAATCACTTTTGGCTAGAAATTTCTTAGGCTGTTAATTTAGGAAGATGACAATATTCGGGAAGGTTTAAAAGAAGGCATTTTGTTTCAAATGTGATCAAGAAACTTTAACTAAAACTGATTGTGTTTCAGTGTTGCGATAAGCAGGCTACATGCTACCTTGGTTTTTTCCTAACGTTCATCGCAATGTTTCTTGTTCTGTTTTATTTTTTTGGTTTCTTTTTCAGAGAATTTTTGGCACTAGTGGACTTTATTTGTTCCTTTATCAGTAAAGGAACCAAACCTGTGACGGCGGCGTCTGGGCGAATAACCTCTGTGTACGGGGCGTCCGCTCCAACTGTGGTGTTTTTGAGTGCTGTACATGATCGTGTAAATCGCTTCTGTGGACTAAAAGTGATTCATCTGGTTTACGTCATGTTAATGTGTTAAACTTTTTAGATTAATCGCATGCGTTAACGTTGACATCCTTAGTTAAAGTATGTGTATTTCTTTACTATTCTTGTGGCCATTCTAGCTGCAGCACTGTTCCACAGCCCAGCAGTCCAGGATTAAACATGCATTTTTAGTTGAGGAAAAAAAGTCTCTCAGATTTCATCAAATATCAATTTCTGAGGCACTTTAACATTTCACTGAAAGCCTCAAAGTCCTTGAAGCTTCTGCAAGAAACTCTGTCAAGGTTTTACTTTTCAGATCATGCAAGAAGAAAAAAAAGCACAAAGTTTTCCGCCTTTTTAATTTACACACTGCATCACCTGAAATTGCATGTGATTTCAACATGAATTAGCATTTCATACCAATTGATCTTATTTCAGAGTAGCTGTCAGAAAGATGAGAAATGGAGGGTAACAGTGGCGATGCGCCCTGCATGGCGGGGAAGGAGGTGCGAGCGCCACCGCGACATTATCACCCTCTCAGCAGCCCGCTCATCAGCGTCACCGAGCAGATTGCTGCTGTCGGTGCACACGTCTCAGGAAGTCATGCCAGGTGACACCTTAACAGAGAGGGAGGCGACGGAGGCGCATGTTTAACAACAGCTTGCAGTGGAGCATTTCCCCCAGACAGCGGCCTTCAAACCAAGAGTTCATCATTTTTATAAGCTGACATCATGACGTCCTTTGTTTCGTAGGCACAAGTGTTTAACACAAGGGCTTCAACTGATCTAATCTATTGATTAGTCTGACGATTAATCAATGGAAATTTGACCAATTATGCAGATTTTTTCTTTAAACCTTTTTATACAATATTAGAAATACATTAAAATATGCAAATGATTAAATGATTAAATTCCTTTTTGTAAACTTTATTTTTATGGCCTAAAATTTAGTGACAGCCTTCCTTTAGTGAATGCTTGTTCATTTGCAGCAAAGGATGCAGTTAAAAAACATACTTCGACATACAGCGAGGTATGATTTAGGATTAGCTGATTAATAATTGAATATCAAAGCATGTTTAAAAGGAGATTTGTTTGCAGTTTTTAAGTGGGTGAAGCTAAAACTGCCACCTGAGAAGTTCAGAGTAAAACTTTTATTTACAAACGAAAGTTTTCTGATGTTAAATGTAAAATTTACGACATTTTGAACGTCTTTTTCTTGATGAGTATGTTGTTGCTTCAGCAAATTGGCCTTTTTTATACTCCAGTTAATGATTAATCAATCACTAAATTAGTTGATTTCAATAATCAATTTATCACAATTAATCCAATTATTCTTTCAGCGCTTTTTAATACTCCTTAGATGCCTTACACATGCTTTTTTTATCAGTATTGAAGGTGTGGGTTATTCTTTCCACTTTATAAAATGTATTATTCTCTTTAACCTCTTTTAGCGCCTTCTTGCCTTCCACTGTTACCATAATGAGAAGGCGTGCTGTGCTTGACCCGCCATCAGCCGGGCTGAAACACATTAACAAACGCTCGTACCGTGTGCCCTCTCCCCAGAGCTCGAACGCTGAAGCCACAAAGCAGATGGCGGCTAACAAAGCCCTGCGCGGACAGCTCCAGGAGAAGGAGGACAAGCTCAGCCAGCTGCAGGACAAGTTAGTTACACACCTTTGTCTTAATTAGTGCTGCTTGTCCTCTTCGTGATCCCGGCTGTTTGTTGTTGTAGCTCTGCGATGCACCTTTTCCCCCCCTGCACCTCTTTGTGTCTCCATCCCTCTGTCTGTGTGTCTTAATGCATTCTGTGCAGCTCTCATCTGCTGTGTTTGATTCCACCATGTGGCGATCCTCTCTCTGCTGCAGCTTCATCAGCAACTCAAAGAAAACAGTGTGGGATGTTAATATGAGCAGCTAGAGATAACACAGCGCACAAAGAGTCGTACCACTTAAACTTTTTCTGTTTTGTTGCATTGAAGCTACAAACTTATGTCACATTGTGTTGTGAAGTGGAACGAGAAATTTGCATGATTTAGACTCTGACCAGTTTCTGTGTCTCCACCCGGTTTCACTGCGACAACGGTTTATTCAGTGTTTTAGGGTCAGAAAAGTCTCTTCATCCGCTTGTTTAGTCTGGATCAAAGGCAAACTTTATATATTTTTTGCTTGGTAAGGTTTGCTTTCACAATGTGCTTTTTAGACTTTAATTTTTAAACAAAGCCACACAGCTGACGATCATTGCTCCCATTGGACAGAAATGATGGAGGCGGGACAGAGAAACCACACACAGAGCTGGGGAAAGGTTTTACTGAAGGACGAGCAGCACGACTTCAACATGTTTTTACTCAGCTAGGAGTAAAAACATGTTGTTCAAGAAATTACTCAAGTAAGAATAAAGTATTTGGTAAAAAGGCTGCTGAAGTATCTAAATACGAATATGAAGTTTTTTACTCAAAATACTTTGTATAAATAACACAACAAACCTATGCAAAGAAAACGTTTTCCTAAATTTAAAATATAAAACTTATGAAACTTTAACAGAAACTGCAGGTTTGTGTAACGAGTTTGTTCTTCATTCAGTGAATTTACTCACAGTGTGCAGAGAACCCAGGAGCTTTACTGAAGTAAGAGTAGCGATGCGTCATAAGAAAGTTACTCATTAAAGGTAAAAAGTAACTTTTTTCCAATAGATTACTCAGGTAAATGTAACGAGTTACTACCCTACTCTAATTTTATTTGGTAAAAGCAAACTTTGGAAATCCTGCTTGCTGCATTTCTGTTAGTATTTGTGGCATGTTTGCATAGAGCAGCAACACACTTCTTTATAGGCACTGGCCTCTTTGAAACAATGTGCAGGAGGCTCCACCAGAGCTCTGACAGCATCAGAAATGGAGTTTGCCATTCTAAAGTGTTCAATCCACAGCTTTCCTGTAAAATCACTGATTTCCCCAAAACACTGCATACGTAGCCGCTGCTCAGTCAAAGAGGCTTCGTGCTCCAACGCCTGAATAAGACGCCAAAGTCTCATCTGCTGGCTGATCTACGCCAGAGCCGTGGCTGAATTATGAACATATCTCATCTGTTGCCACCAGGATTTTTAATGACTTAATGCGTGAACCGACTTATTCATGTGTGATTTTTATTTCATTTCTTATTTAATGGAAACACATGAATTGCGAAATTGTGGCTTTTTTTAATGCATTAGTGGAATATTGAAAAAGTTATATGCACATCTTGGTCTTGGCTTTTTCCAGTGAAATTCCTGCAGGGCCGAGAAATCATGATCATTCTGCTAAAACAATTGACGCATTTCCTCCTGGTGCTGCTCAAGATTAAACTCGCATCAAGCAGCTCTGTGCACTGCAAAAACTAGTTCCACTGGAAGATTATTTCACTTGTAACATGGGAAAAATGTCTCATTACAAGTGAAATAATAAAGTACCACTAATAATAAGTACTTTTTAAAAACTAGGAAGAACTAATGGTTTAAAACAAGTTACTTTTAAGTTAGTTTTATCTTATTTAAAGTGTACCAAGATATTTGCATTAGAAATTAGACTTGGTAAGGTTTTGTGTTTTTACAGTTTGATTGCAGACGCCATGTCCGCCATGCGTTGGCTGCCATGTTGTTGTTTGGAGTTTGTAACATCCGGCCTTCTCACGTAAATTACATGTGAATCAATGAAACCAGTCAGCTGTCAATCTAACCGATTGTGTTCAGTAAATGGCCTTTACTGCCTTTGCGATGTTTACGAAAACAGAGATGAGCCGCGCAGGATCTGCTAATGGAGACGAATCTGGGAAGCAGTTAAAGACGCGGCTGGCAGCAGCCCCTGTCGAGTCTCTCAGTTCAGCTTTTACTGCATTACGTAGTCCGCATGCGTCGCTGTAGACGATTCACTGTTGAGATCTGACCCACGTCTTGCATTTGCACTTTCAGAAAGGTACAAAGAACTACTTGGCTTTCCTCTGGTTGTGTTTGTCCGCTGTGCTCTGTCCTCTGCCTGACATTCTCAATAATACATCCAGGTTGTGCTTGCGATCAGAGCTGGGCGCAGGCGCGTGTTTGCGTGTGACCAAAGCACCAAGGATCACAGCTCCGTTTTCTCGCGACATCCGTTGCCTCTCCTTCATCTTTTTGTCGCTCAAACGCAACTCTGGATGTAAGTTTCGGCCTGCTGCTCCTCCGTGGAGGGACTCCTTCTCAGAATGAAAGACATGTCTAGACGTCTCTGAAATATACATCTCAGCACACGCACAGGGAGCAAGGCTGCTTTGCCTTAAAGAAGAGAAGAAGAGGGGGGGGGTAAAAAAAAGGGAAAAAAAGAAATGAATTTCAAAGTACACCGGCATGTCCTCAGTCAATATCCGGCACTATGGCCCTGCCTTATTTATGAAGCTGCTGCTTTCATCTTTAGCCCTGTTGTCTATCAGCCACATGAAACATCCACCCTGTCTTCACTCCTAACAACATACACAGAAAAGTGCTCTCTCGCTCCTCGCTAACGCTCCGCACACCGCTGACTGTTGTTATTACAATACACGCATGTTTGATGAACAATATCGGCAACAAGCGCAGAACAAAGGGAACAAACGTGCGAGCGATCGCGATGCAGTCGGAGGCTCCTCGTCTTCTCGCTCCCACTAACGCTCATAAATAGAGATCATACGATCCGGCAGAAGTTCTGCGTATCGCTCATTCTTTTTTATCCTCTATTCTTTTTGGGGTGTGGGAGGAAAAAAAAGAACATCTAGAATAAATGTTGTGGGTCTAATTGCCATTAGCAGCGGGGCAGGGGGAGCTGCCGGGGCGCTTATTGCTGCTCTCCGTCTTTAAGTCAACAGCAGACAGTCATCTGAAAGGTTCAATATGGGTTTTCTCATTAATGGCCAAACCCATGGGGTAACCAGCCAGCGCTGCTCCCCCCCCAACGTCCCCAGGCTAGACTCGGCTCTCATTTAATTTAATGTCACTCCAATAGGACAAGCTCACACTTATTTAACCAGCCCACCCTCCTAGAGAGACGGGGACATTTGCTCACATGGAGGCATTTGCTGGATCGTTGCGTCATCTGTTTATTTAAAACACACAACACTCTGAGTGTGTGTGTGCGTGTGCGTGTGTGTGTGTGTGTGTGTGTGTGAGAGAGAGAAGAGAAGCCACTACATCTTTGAAATTAAAAAAATCCGCTTAATTAACTGCATCCTTATGATCTTTATTCTATTTGTTCCAGCTCCCTGAGGTTTAGACAACCATGAAAATGCCTTATATCTGCCTTTTATGAAAACAGAATAAAACATGCTAACACACTCAGACCACTTAAAAGAAGAAATCAAGAATATTAAGTATGTAAATAGAGAAGATTGTTGACACAGGAAGTGACACGCGCTGCATGATTGCTACAGTTCAGGGGTAAACAGTTTACAACGTAAAGGCACTGTTTGTCTTTCTGCAACTTGCAGCTCCACAGCCACAAGTGGCTCTTTGGACCTTTCAAAACATCTCTTCATAACTTTGGTTAACATGGTAAAGAATCATCCAGTTTTTAATGGAACCTGGATAATCCATTAATCATCCAGGTTCCATGGCATTGAATTTCCACAACAGAACCTCACTAAAAGTAGCTCCACCTGGTGTTTGCTAATTGGTCCTGGCTAGTCTGAAGGAGCTGAATGTGGGAGGGCTTCTCTGGGAGGCAACAGCTTGGAAACTGCAGCTTGGAGGAGGAGCTGTGCCCTGAAGGCGGGCCTAAGTCCAACCAGGTGTTTTGCACAACTGACTGGTTACCATGGAGATTAGAGGATTTCTCAAACATGCATGAAATAATTAAGGCAATTAAGGTTTTTTATGAGGGAATAACATCAAAACATGATGTAAATCTCAAAAAAGTTGATTTTACATATTACTGCCCCTTTAAAAATTCTAAATTGTCATATTTTAAAAGGTCAGGTGATGTTAGCGGCTCTAAGCGGGTTTTATTTAGCAGGACTGAATGTTAAATCGTGTGTTTGGACTGTACAGGCTGCAGAGCCCTGTCTTATGGGAACTCCCTCTGAAACAAACAGGAAGTCTCCCTTGTAAGCGGCCTCCTCCGCAGAAAGCCTCCCTGTTGAAGCATTTATGTGTCTGAGCTGTAAAATGATAAACATTAAAATGCCGCGTTGCTGTCGCGGCTGATTCGAGACGCCGTTTGTCAAAAAGGACTCCCCAGTAACACTTAAAGCGGCGCTCGGTGCCAGAGCATTTGTTCTAATATATGCCAGCTAGAATTATACATGCATCCCCGTTTTACGCCCCTCCACTTATCCAAGCAGCATGCCAGTGTATTTAGTTGTCATAATGAGCTGTCATGGCTGATGCAGCGCGTTGGGACGCCGCGTCTGCCAGCTCTACTCGTGTGTGCGTGTGTGTGTGTGTGTGTGTGTGTGTGTGTGTGTGTGTGTGTGTGCGTGCGTGCGTGCGTGCGTGCGTGCGTGCGTGCGTGCGTGCGTGCGTGCGCGTGTGTGTGTCGTTCTCTGTGTTATTTCTGTGTTAAGTTTTTGCATCTTCTTTTAGGGTGAGCCACGCTGAGCGAGATGTGGCCATGAAAAGGCAGCTGGTGGAGGACCTGAAGACCAGACTAAAGGTCCTGCAGGACATGGAGAGAAGTTACCGGGCTCAAGTGGAGGACCTGGACAAGAAGGTGGACAGACGTCTCTGTCTCATCACGGTTGAACTCTTTTCACAAAACACTTTCAAACCATTTGATTGCATATTTAGAGCCACTATAACAGTGAATGCATCGTTAGTGTCAGAGCTGAGGTAACAACCAGGACTCTCTCTTTTTTTGTTTTTCAATTAAATTTAATTTTAGTGTCCCTAATGGACACCCTGGACCTGTCGCCATGGCAACACAGAGGCAAACAACCATCATTAGCTGTCATTACAGCTGTTGCTTTTACAACAAATAATAAAAAAGAGTGAAAGCTGTTGCACTGAGTCAACAGTTTGTAGACAAACCTTCAGTAGAAAAACAGCTGTTTGTTTTCTCTGCCAGCTGTGCAGCTCTTTGGACTGAAATGTTTGCTGATTCTCCATCACACTGCATAGAGAAATTCTGAAAAGAGCAATTTCCAAGTCTTTCTTCAAGTTCTTCCTTGGATCTAAATCTGGATGTCTGAGATATTTAAATGTATGGATGTGTTTTTATTCTAAGCAGCAGTTCTCAAAATCTGGCTCCAGTTCCACTGGTGGTGCTGAACCTGTTTTTGTGCAACAGGCAAAAACTTAGAGGAGCAAACAGCAGGGAGCGAGAAGAAACTTGAATGTTTGAGTAAAAATGGAACCAATGGATTAGATGTTGGTTTTTATTTATTTTATTTTTATGATGTTACACCACAAACGGAAGAAAAAAAAACAACTTCTGTTTTAAAATGGCTGCCAAGATGATGGGAGCTGGAAAACTTGGCATTTATCAAAGTGGTACATGTAGGAGTGGATGATATGGACCTTTTGTATTAGTATTCTGATAATAAATGTTATGATTAACATTTCTTATGATTAAGATCCTGTTTATTACTTCGTGTGTGGCATTCACAGTGCCACAAACACGCATATTATTCTTGAAAAACATTTCAAATGGGATTTTTCAGGATGCCATAAACTTTAAAACGTTTTGATTTACATCATTGACTTGCACACAGTAAATGCACTTCATCATATTTTTGAATTTACTCGTATTTATTCATTCTGTCATGGAACAAATAGTGGAGAAAGCAACAAAAATCATACTGTCAGTTTTTTATTTGTCATCAATAACTGATATCTGCAGGGAATTGGCTGTAGTGAATCTTATTTAGGGGTATCAAAGTAAAGAGGGGTGAGTTCCAATGTGTCTCACACTTCACATTTAAACTTTGCAAAGAAAATCCAGTTCAGATAACAAAAACGTAAACTTTGGAGGGTGAATATTTCTGCAGGGAACTGTATACTGTATAAAGTTAGATTGTGTGCATTTAACTGCTCTCTCTGTCCGTCCAGGTGAAAACGCTTTCGGAGGAAGCCTCCAACAGGAAGGCGCTGATTGAATCCCTGAAGAGGAGGTTAAATGTTGCAACAACAGAGAAAGGCCAGCATGAGGCGTCCTGTGCAAAACTGAAAGAGGACATGGAGAAAAAGGTTAGAAACCACCAAAAATACTTGTCCCTACTGAACAAATGTATGTGAACTTCTGAATCTGAAGAAAGTTACAAAAGAAAATCTCTAAAAAATGCTCTCAATAAGTTTTTCATGCATTTAGCAAATAGAAATAATTTAGGACTATTTCAAACGTCTCTGAAAACAAGAGACGTTTGACCTGATTCAACCACAGACAATGAGACGAAACTGTGTTTTTATTCAGTGTATGTAAACATCTGGTTTTATCTGTATATCTGACGCTTTGTACTGACTCTTTCACATTTTATTCAGTTGTTCTGTTGAAGCTCAGTATAGAAATAGACACAAAAGCAAAGCATTGTTTAGTTTGGTTGGTCTTCACATGGAGATTTCCTGCTAATATCTTGATCATATTTTATCACCAATATGATCCGGATATTTTTGTTTCCTGTGGATTATTTTTTTTGTTTCCTGTGGGTTATTTTTTTGTTTTCTGTGGGTTATTTTTTTGTTTTCTGTGGGTTATTTTTTTGTTTTCTGTGGGTTATTTTTTTTGTTTCCTGTGGGTTATTTTTTTGTTTTCTGTGGGTTATTTTTTTGTTTCCTGTGGATTATTTTTTTGTTTCCTGTGGGTTATTTTTTTGTTTTCTGTGGATTATTTTTTTGTTTCCTGTGGATTATTTTTTTGTGGGTTATTTTTCTTCTGTCAGGAGCAGCGGATCCAGGCCCTGCAGGCGCGTGTTGGAGCCAGTGAGCAGGCCTTGTCCGCCCTGGAACAGACCGCCACCGAGCAAATGGAGGGGTTGACCAAGCACAGCTCCCAGGCCCTGGACCGGCTTCAGAGACGGCTGGGTCAGGCGGGCTCGCAGGTGGAGCAGCTGCACTGCTTCATCAAGGTACAGCAGAGCCGCTTGTCTGCTTCAGAAAGTTTTAGAAGTGATTAGGCAAAGGTTGAATTTGTTTGACACAAACGAAGTAGCACTGAGGAGCTTTCTGTCTGTGCAGCTCTAACTGAGACCTGATGGCTCAGAAAAACATTCATCTAAAAAGCCTCAGATACTGGACTACAAACGTAGACAAAGTCCAAAGAACAATACTCAGACCTTCATAAAGCCTGGAGATCGATTGATCCAGACACAAGTAATCAAAAGTCTGACTGTAGATTTTTGCTCAGTTGTGTGATTTCATGGCTCCAGCAGGAAGAAGCGGTAATGATGCGTCTCCCCCTGCTGTAGAGTTACTGGGATCTCCACTGGGAAGCTTTGAGATCTAATTTTGAAGCTGTGTTACTGTATTTAGCTGGTGGACAGTTTGAATTTTAACACCTTCTTGACATTAGCTGTCTACATTTAAAACCAGATATTTACATACAATGAATGAAAAGACAGCATTTTTTCTCTCTGTTTAACATTAAACCAAATTAAACGTTTTGTGTTTTAATTCAGCCTTTGCCTACCTGAATTATTTTTGTTTGCTGAAAACCAAAATAATGGGAGAGAGCATTTCTTTTAGAGAGTCTCACATTACTTCCTTTGGAGTCAGAGTGTTTTGATTCATATCAGAAGCAAAATACCTCGCAAAAATGTCAGCCGAGTCTGGTAAGAGAGTCATGATCCACAATGAGCCGAGTTCTGAATGGGCTGAAACGCCGCTCACAGAGAAGAAGCCAATTACAGAAAACATATTACAGAAAACATGCACACTTTCCAAACTGTGAGGTATGGTAGTGG